>NW_027187335.1:1487924-1507094 GCF_028583685.1 Petaurus breviceps papuanus | reverse complement strand
TGACCCTGAGCAAGTCACTTAACTTCGCGGTTTCTGCCTCCCTCCTCCCCCCACCCCCACCTTAGGTAATATATGCAGGCCTTTGAGATGGGAATCAGTTGAGGAGGACCTAACAGGCCTACATCTGACATGATTCCTGGCTGAAACTCAGACTCAACGGCAGAGATGATACCACTACAGTGGGGGAAAAAGGAGGATTTTAAAGTAACATAAAGATCTTATATTCTCTGAATGAATATATCTTGCCCTTTGAGCCAACATGTCTTCATGCAATTCCCTGAAACTTCTGCAAGTTCAAATTTGCCCATGTAAGTTTAGGGTCCTGTAGCACCATTCCTTCTATCCCATAATTCTGAGGGTTCCTAGCAGAACCATTAGGAGTTGACATGTGCTAAGAACCTACGAGGTGCTGTTTGCTAAGCCCCATCTGCAGAAGAGACAATCCTTGGCCTCTACAAGCATCTATCAGGAGACAGACACATAGAACAGTGTGCTAAATAAAAGCCCTTTTGTTCTCAGAGGGCAAAGACAATGTATTGATGGGGGCAACACAACTACCAGGCTAGGATTTTGTCCAGTCGTCATGGCCTGCAGGAAGGTAAAGAAAGGGAATGCCAGGAGTATAGGAGGTGCAGTGAATTCTCCCAAATGCCTTTGCAGTGATAGGTTGTTACTGTGTTCTGTGGTTCACCCAATCTGTAACCCAGGCAGCTCCCTTCCTTTTTCTGCAGTTTACTACTCCTTAGGACCAAAGAGTTTGGGGTTCCCAGCAACAAGTCACTGAAGCTGGTATTTAGGTATAATTCATTGTTTCTCTGGTGCCTTTTTTTTTTTTTAAGCAATTGGGGTAAAGTAACTTGCTCAAGGTTACACGGCCAGTTATTTCTGGATGTGGTGCTGAGTATCTGAGCCCGGATTCGATCCCAGGTCATCCAGACTCTGGGGCTGGTGCTCTTACTCGCTGGCCTCCCCTCTCTGGTGCCTTTTCTTAGGAAAGCAGAGAGAAGCAGTTGGTAGTACCAGGGACTTCCTTCTTTCTCTGGTTGGTAATATGTCTCAAATGGAAATATCCATTCTGTAGAAAAGTACAGAATCAAGATAATCTCTTACCTATTCTACCCAAATAAATAAGTTGGCAAATAAGTCTACTAGCTTTTGTATTGTCTTCATAAATATCATCCTTTAAATTGATACTGAGTGACGGGATGTGTTTCTGCTACTGAAATAGGATCACTGATGATATTGAAAGAGTCTTTTAAGATATGTTTTTCTACTACAATTGTCATTGAAACTATACTTAGCCCTTTTTTCCCTTTTTCCTTCGCTAGTAACAAGGTCTCTTTGGGGAATTTTTAAAATGACAATTGGTAGATTGGAGACGGTGATATTTCTTCCACATAATACTACTGAATGCCTCTCCACTCTTCCTTGATTGGCTCTGAATTTCCCTAAAAAGAAAAAAACATTCCTGTTTGAAAAACATAAAGCTTATTGGAAGCCATAGTCATCTTGATCCTTCCTCTCCGCCCCTGCCCATTTACAGAAAGGGGAGGGTAGGTAGGCAGAGAAGGCAGCTGTAATGGGATTTGACCTCTGGGGAACACAACTACCATCAAAATCAATCCATGCCTTTCTGCTTGGGCAGGGAGTTTTATATGCTTATTAGATTCTCAAATGTTATTCAGCTTGATTGCAGTCTTTATACAAAGGAGTTAAGACATGGGTAGGAAAGATAATAGAACTATAAATTGCGAGACAGGTTCTTATGAAATCAGTAAATTATTCATTTAATAGTTCGCTCCTTGTTAATTTCCATGTTGCTATGGCATCTCAAAATGGAGGCGTATGGGTCATCCTGCCCAGCCAGGGGCCTCGCACAGACTCTGCGGTTCCTTGTGGAAGACAGATAATGCTTTACGTACAACCTTCAGCCACATGATAAATTGCCTCTTTATCTGGTGTTGTCCAGGGAGATCCACTGCAGAGAGCTGAAAGAGATATCTCATGGTGGCTAAGGTTTTTTGGAAGGGAACCAAACATCTCCCCATATTTGAGTCAGAATCTGTTTAAGCATGCATTGTCTCGGCGTTACTTCCCTGTCTCCCAAGATACAGGAAACACTGTGGTCTTCTAAGCTAACTTTGGCGTCCTCTCTATGGTTAAAGCGTAGTGTCATTTATTATTTTGATAGGCCAAGAAAGTTGCCTGGGGAGACCTTGATTCCTTCCCAAACTCTCCCCTACCTTCTCACAGGCCTTGTCTTCGCTTGTTCTTTTTCTTTGTGGGTTTCCCCTGCCTTTTAAATTCACCAACCTAGAAGAAACAGATCCCTTGGTGTTCTCTGGGAACAGGATGTCCCCAAAACTGGCCTGTAATGATCCTTTGGGTGCCTCCTTCTTGGTGGCAGTAATTGTCTGACCACTGCAAACTGTTGCATCTGATTCCTTTTAGAAAGTTAGCCAGGTTCCTGAGATGCATTGACTACATGGGCATTTTATGTTAAGAAGTGTTTGAAGGATTCAGCAGGCCTTTTTGTCATTTTGATTGATAGGGTGGTTTTGCATGCCTCTTGTGTCAGGAGCCACTGAATGGGAAGCATTTTTTGAGAAAATATGGTTGTATGTCGATTTGTGTTTGCTTCTCAGCTTTGTTATTGAAATGGTTTTATGGAAGGTGATTTGTGACTTAGGATTGCTCTAGGCTTGGAAGAAACCTTAGAGGCCTTAACAAGCCTCTCATTTTACAGATGAAGAAGCTGAGACCCAGAGATATTATGATGTATCCAGGGTCACATAATAGTAAGTGACAGAGGCAGGATTTTAACTCAGGTTATTTGAATTCCTGGCTACAAATCTACCATACATCCCATTGGATCACATTGTGGTATTTGTCCTTTTTTCAAAGAGGACCATGGCATCAGGAAGATGGTGACTTGACTTGCAGTTGACTTTGATTCTAATGAGGGAGACACCAGCTTCACTTTCTCTTCTAAAGCCATCTGGATCCAGGGACTGGTACTCCTAGCTGACTAAGTCCAGTAGCCATAACTCAGTCTTTATCTTCTTGACTCTGTGATTTAAGGAGCACCTCCCTCCTACATTACTCCCTTCCCTTGGCTAATAGGATACAGCACTATCTCTCTGATCATTCTTTCTCTTTTCTCTGCCAGTGGTTTCTGTCCCTTCTTAGCAGCTCTGAATGTCAGCATTCCTAAAGGTTCTGACCCTAGTCTTCTTTGGTTTCCTCTGTAATTTCATTACTTGATGATCTCATGCACTTCCTTGGCGCTGATTCCTTGGACAAGTCCTGAAATGATGTCCCTCGTCCCCACTTGTCTCTTATACTCTCTATTCTATCTCTAATCCTGTATTTCCATGTGACTGTTCAGCATATCTTTCTGGATGTCTTGCTATATGTCAGACTCTTCACGGCCAAAATAAAATTCATCATTTCCCTTCCCAATTTCAGTTTTTTTGTTAATGTCATCGTTCCATCCCTTGTGTACTTTCTCATATTGTTTCTTTTGCTTGGAATACCATGTCCCCCCATCACTTATAAAAATCCTGCTCTTATTTCAAGGCCCATTTCTCCCCTTTCCTGATCTTCCCTCCTGACAACAACCCCAGCAGACACTGTGTTTATGCTTCTCTTATGGTACTTGCCCTTCCTACCAAGTTGAACGTGCTCTTTGTGGACATGTCTTACCTCTCCTACTGGTCCACAGGGCTTCTTGGGAACAGGCAGCCACTCTGGGTATTCATTCTTGTATCCTCCCATATAGTACTCTGACCATAGCAAGCATTTCTTCAATATTTGTTGAGCAAATTTGTTTTCAACAAGTGTTTTCCACAACTCAGCAGTGTACACTGCCAAACTTTGCATATGGGCAGTTTGTATATGAGCCAAGGCCTAGCCTTGGAAGCACGTGCCCTGGACCTGCAAGAATGTGGGAATGGGGTGGCTAGGTGGCACAGTGAATAGAGCACTGGCCCTGGAATCAGGAGGACTTGAGTTCAAATCCAGCCTCAGACACTTAACACAAAAAACTAGCCATGTGACCTTGGGCAAGTCACTTAACCCCAATTGCCCCACCTTCCACCTTCCAAAACAAACAAACAAAAAAGAAGAATGTGGGAATGGCAGAGGACCCTGAATGACTTGAAGGAGTCTGTGTCTGTTGAGTTTCTCTGTTGTCCACTCTGTCATGGCCCTCATGACTCTGCCTTCCCTATTAAGAACATCTGTTGTTGTTCAGTTACTTTTTAGTTGTGTCCAATTTTTCAGTGATATTGAAATGATTTTCCATTTCCTACTCCAGCTTATTTGTAGGTGAGGAAACTGAGGCAACCAGAATTAAGTGACTTTCCCAGGGTCACACAGATAGAAAGTGTCTAAGGCTGGATTTGAACTCAAGACCTGACTCTAGCCTTGGCACTCTATCCTCTTCACCACCTAGCTGCCCATGTTAAGATCATACGACAGTATATAATGAATCTCTTTAGGTTCAAATTTGGGCAGTCAGGAAATTTCTACCACTGGGTCCGTTTTTTATCTTCACACATAGGTTTAGCCAGATGGAATCAAACAAAAGGAGGAAGCTTTAGCGATAAGGTGGAGAGGAAGTAGGAAATAATACTCAGTTTATGATTTACCTTCTTGTCTGTACCTAATTTTTACATGTTGCCTCCGTCATCAGATTGTAAGCTCTTTGAAGTGAGGGATTATTTTTTGCCTTTCTGTGTAGCCTCAGTGCTTAGCCCACTGCATGGCACATAGTAAGTCAAGTCAACAAACATCTATTAAGCACCTACTCTGTGCCAGGCAAGGCAACACACATTTATTAAGCTTCTGCTGTATGCCAGGCAAGGCAAGTCAATAAACATTTATTAAGTGCCTGCTGTATGCCAGGCACTCAGTTCAAGCAGTTAGAATACAATAATAAAAATAATTAATAGCAAGAAACTGGCTCTGATCACCTCAAGGAGCATCAGTCTAATTGGGAGCTAACATGCAAATAACTATGATACAAAGCAAAGCAAATTGGAGATCATCTCAAAGGGAAGGCACTAGAATTAAGGAGAACCAGGAAAGACTTCTTACAGAAGGTGGAATTTTAGCTGGGACTTGTGGGAGACCAGGGAAGCCGGTAAGTGCCAACAACTATTAGTTGACTGAAGCATGAGAAGTCCTTTTTAACATTAAAAAAAAAAAAAATCACAGACCTCTTTCCTCATGGAATAAGTGTTAATACCATTAGTATCTACTGATTTTTCATAGGAATTAGAGCAGGGAAGAATCTCACAAGGGGAAGGGAATAAATATTTATATTGCATACTACTACTAAATGCTAAGGCACTGTGCTAAGCACTTTTTACAAATATTATTTCACATTATCTTCACAACAACTCTTAAGAGGTAGGTGCTATTATTATCCCCATTTTATAGCTGAGGAACCTGATGCAAACAGAAGTGAAATGACTTGCCCAGGGTCATACAGCCAGGACATATCTGAAGCCAGATTTCAACTTAGGCCTTCCTGATTCCAGGCACACCTGTGCCACCTAACTGCCTCTGGAGACTTTCTGCTCCAGCCTTATTTTACAGATGGGGAAACTGAGGCTCATAGACATTAGGTGATGTACCCAAACTCACACAGGTAGTATGTGTCAGAAGTGAAATTTGAACCAACATTCTCTGACTTCAGAACCAGTACTGTTTCTACTGTGCCAGCCTACATCTTTTAACTCAGAAAATATGTGATGACAGAAAGTTACTGCAAATTCAGTAATACTTTTAAATAAATCTCTATTTTATTCATCACTGTAATATCTACTTACATTTGAGAAATAGTAACACATCTATATTTGTGAGATAATATTTGTTCAGACTACAGAAGGTACATTTGTTAAATAAAGGTGGAAATGACAGTGCTTAGGATGTGTGTGTGGAATCAGGGGGTCCCCTCCAAAAAGTCCTCGCAGGGTCAGAGGCCCACAGACTGGGGACCATTTCCATTGTAATGAAGCTCACAAATCTGCATGAATAACCTCACCTAGGCACCAAGAAAGGTTGGCATGGGGGATGGCAGGGGAAGGGAGAAAGATGCAGATTTGTGAGTTTGGTCACTATGACAAGGGTCTCCAACCTGTGTGCCTTGGACCCTGGCAGGGCTTCTTGGAGACGACTCCTGAATCCATAGCAGAACAGTCCCCTCTCCCCTTGCCTCCCATAGCTGCAAAGTCCATCCCCTCAGTCTTTTGAATGTTGCTCAGTTCCCTGGCCGACCATCCTGCTGGGCTCAGGAGCTAGTTTCCTTGATCACATCCCAAGAATGCACTCTCAGCCCCTCATTTGCACTGCCTCTGAAATGAGTTTTTTCCATTGATGCAAATTACTTTTTGACTTTCAAAATCCATGTGGGTGGGAACAATGTTCTGACCTGCCCAGTTCAGAAAGGAGAAACATCAGAGCAATCTTTTCTCTTGGCAAATGCAGACAGTACCCTGTCTCCAATCAACAGGTTCACAACTATTTGTCTGAGGACGAGAAATGAATTTATAAAAGGTTTTCTGAGCAAGCTAGAATTAGATCACAGCCACTGCCTCCTTTTCAGTTCAGTTCATCTGAATGAAATATTCCTTCTCTAGGGAAACTGGGGGGAAGGGGACAAAATAAAATTTCTTATAGCACAGCTCATAGCTCAGAGACCCTGGACAAGTCACCTAATCTCTCTAGGACTCAGTTTCCATATCTGTAAAATGAGGAGTTCAGATTCAGTGACTTCTAAGGGTACCTTTTCAGTTCCAAGTCTATGATTCTTTGTTGATGATATCCTGAATTTACATTATGCCTTTCTTTAGAAATGGTTACCTTTATATATGTGTTTTCTTTGGTACCTTCTTATCTCACCTTTCTTCCATATCCCTTCCCTTCTCATGGTGATGCCCTGTGCTGCAGATGGCCCAGAACCTTAGCACCCTGGCCACATTTGCCTTCCTTAAGTTTGACCCCCGTGTAGCTGGACCTCCCACCTACATTCTCACTTCGTCATCTTGTGTTCCATTCCTTTTGGATACTACCAGGGTTTCTGGCAAGCTAACTTACGATCTGGTTGTTAATGACCAATGAAGGTTTAAAGGGGAACATGCATTCCAGCAATGAAATCCAGAACCACACTGCTCTCTTCTTTCTCAGAATTCAAAAATTTACATTTGGTGACACATGACCTCAGAGATCATTTTAGAATTCTTTTATGTGCATTCATTTTGCTTATTCAACTAGATCAGGAATTCTTAAATGAGAGTTCATCGATAGATTTCAGTAGGTCCCTAAATGTGGATGTGTGTGTGGTATATAACCACATCTTGATTTTACTAACTTCTAACTGAAATTTAGCAAGTGTTTCAATTAAGATTTAAAAGAAAATATTCTGAGACAGAATCCTTGGACTGGACTACAGATTTCTTGAGGGCAGGGACCTGTTTCACATGTTACTTTTGTATGTATTTGTGTTTTGTATAATCTTTAAGGGAATGTTGGGCATTTTGGCCACAGGCTTGCTAAAGAGGGCTCCTTTGGGGAAGGCAGTTTTGAAAATAGATGACTTTTTGGCTGCCTCCTCCACAACAGGAACCAACTTAGATCCCACCAAGCCATCCCAGCGCAGTCCACGCATTTACTTCCTCTGGTGTGGATTTGTCCTTATCTACGTTTGCATCTGCCTCATACAGAGAGAGCAGTGATTTAAAGCTGAGAGGACACTTCAGAGACATCGAGTTCAGTCTCCTCATTTTACTGATACAGGAATAAAGATTAATGTGTGGGACTTTGGTCCCACAATAGTAGGTGAAAGACTCAGGATTTGAACCTATGGCCTTAGACTCCAAATCCAGTTCTCTCTGTACTCTGCCATGCTGCCTCCAGTCTTTTTGTATGTCAGCCTGGTATTGCCAGTTTCCATTGCCACACTCTTTCTTGGAGTGTAATCTCTGAGAAGATGGGTAGGCCCTGAGTTCCTGGCTCAGCTTGCCTTCTGTTGTTATCCATCCTTCTGGAAAGACTCAGGTAGAACACATGCTTCATTTGCTTTCCTGGCCCTCATTTTCAGGGAGGTTGCTGAATTGACTAAAGAAGGGAACTCCTCATGCATATAAAGGCAGTAGGACTCTTCCTCCCCACCCTCTTCCCAAAAGGAAGGCTGTATTTTCATACATTGTCAATGCCCCTCACTTCTTAGGATCTACAGAAGCATGACTGAATAACGAGAGGTGATCAGATTGTGTTGAAATGCCTTCTCCAACAAACTCTCTAGCCTAGTGGTTCTCAAACTTTGTGGATCCCTATTCTTTTTTAATTTTCCCCTTTTTTGCTTTTTTTGGAGGGGGGAAGTTAGGACAATTGGGGTTAAATGACTTGTCCAAGGTCACATGGCTACTTTTGTGTTAAGTTGTCTGAGGCCATATTTGAACTCGGGTCTTCCTGACTCTAGGGCAGGTGCTCTATTCATTGTGCCACCTTGGATCCTTTTTCAGTCTTAAAAATTATTAAGGGCTCTCTGCTCATGAACTTTTGTTTAAATGGGTTATACCTATCAGTATTTATCATATTGACAATTAGAACATCCTATTATTATGAAAATAGTTTTGACCTTGTAGAATTTCTTGAAATGGTCTTGAGGACCCCAAGGGTCTCCAGACCATACTTTGAGGACCACTGCTATAGCTTGATTTTTCTGCACCTTTCTCCTGCACACCAACCAATCAATGGTGCATTTATTAAGCACCTACTATGTAATATGTCAGGTACAGTGTTAGGTGCTGGGTGAATCATTTCTTGCCCTCAAGGAGCTTACAATTTAGCTGAGGAATATATACATAGGTAGGTATGAAATAGACAGTCAGACATGCCTGAATGGCCTGACTACAATAACAACATATGAAATAGATACAAGGTAATTCTGAGGAGAAAAAACTAGCAGCTAGGGGACTAGGAAAGGCTTGACTCAAAAATCTTTGAATTTATCCTTGAGGGAAATTATGGATTCTAAGATCACTTAGGAGGATGGAAATCATAGGTATTATAGGCCAATATAGAAGAGAGATGGAGTACTGTGTGTGAACACAGTTTGGTTCTAGTGTAAAGTGTGTAAAAGGAGATTTGTATGTTAAAAAGTTTGGAAAAAAAGGATGTTAGGGCCTGGCTGTAAAGGACTGCAGAAGCATCTGGAGTCTATGTTTTGAGATTCAGAGCCCAACCTAAAATTCTCTTCTTTATTCTTTTGTATGAAACTGTGGTATATACTGTATCCATTTAGAGAAAAAGGGTGACTTGAAATTTACTCTGAGAATCATGGGATTTCCAGGCTGAAAGTGTGGAAAAATCAACAGGGAGGCAGAAGGTGTGGTGAGATGATGTCAGTGAGCTGGGGAACACCACCCTGAGGGCCACCAGGGCCTGTAGAGACTTCTCTTACTGTGAATCACCACTGGATGTAGTGGTACCCTAGCAGTTAGTTATCTGAGTAGGATCATCTGAGGGTTATTACTCTGCTGCTAGTTAGAGGGATGAGATGAGAAGAAACAGGGAAAGAAAGGACCTGGGAAGGAGCAGGAATGCTCAGGCTTGTCTGGAAGAGTAGGACAGATAAAAGGACTGGAAAAAGAATGAAAGTAAAAGAAACTGGTTCTGTAACAGAACAAAACAGAGGGACAAACATGGAAAAATAAAATGTCTGAAACTCAGTCCTGTTTACTGGAGGGTAGAAGCAAGCTCCTCAGCCTTTGGGCTTCTGTCTCCCACCACTGTTAGAATATGAGCAGATTAAATTGCAAGTTAGCTGTGTGCCTTTGGACAAATCTTGGCACCCTGTGAAGACTTAGTTTCTCTTTTTCTAAAATGAGGATGGACATAATGACCTTCAGGGTCCCTTCCAGCTCTTGACAATCTATGAAAATCTGCGATATGTTAGGGAGGACTTAGAAAATCCTTTCAGCTTCTCAAATAAAAAAAGGCCTTCCTCCTTTTGCCTTCTTTGAATCCCTAGACCTTAACACAGTAGCTGATGTATATAGTAAGCAGGTGCTTAATAAATGCTTGTTGACTGATTGATTATGTTGGAAAAAAAGGCATTGGGGATGCTTATCAAGAACCTTGTGTCTTTCTCAGCACTGACTGATCCAGGCTTCACCTATTTCACATCTCTTCATCCTCTGTCCCTCATCCCCGTAGGGATGGATAGCAGCCAGATCCTTCCTGTTCTTTGTGTCTGGCATAGTACTTAGAGTACTGGACTTGAGCCAGGAAAGCTTCAGTTCTCACCTTTAACACTACTAGTTGTGTGATCCTGGGTAAGTCATTTAAAATTTCTGGGCTTCAGATTCCTCATCTGTAAAATGAGGAGAATGGCGCTAAATCAAGGGGGAAAATCTTACACTTCAACCATGCCCACATATATACACTCATGCATATATGCATACACATAAACACATATACATTAATACATGCATATATACATACACACATACATGTGTACACACAGCTTTGTCCCCATCTTCCTAGCCCTTTCTCCCCCTCTGTCTCTCTCTCCCTTTGTCCCCTTTTCTTCACCTCTCCCTCTTCATTTTTCCTGCTTCTCCTTCCTTCCTTTTCTGCATCCATTCTTTTAATAGTAACAGCTCAGATTTGCAGAACACTTTACTCCAATCACCCCTGTGGAAATTTTATTATCCCTGTTTCACAGCAAGGCAAACTGAGGCTCAGGGATTAAATGATTTGCTCCAGATATCTAGACTAACAAAATATGTTTGAGTCAGGACCTGACCCTGGTCTTCAGACTTGGGCTCTCCATGTGTTTGGCTAGACAGTGGTGCCTCTGGACAATGCCCTGCCCTTCTAGGGAGCCACTCAGAGCTTAGGAATCTGTGGACTCCTGTGCTACTATATGGGGGGACAGGCAGTGCATGTTCTAGAGGGGAATCCTTAGGCAGAGATGCCGTGGGCTTTGTTTATGAGCTCCCTTGGTCATAAATAAGAGAAACCAGTCCTGGGAAAGGGACATAACTGACAATATGGTAAGTTTTAGCAAAAGAAGTTGGAAGCAGCCAATAGTACATTCCAGGAGGACAAGAAAGTGGTTCAGAGGAGCAGAGATTTTGGGCTAGAAGTGCTTTCAGAGGTCAGCTTGCCCAGTCCCTTCATTTTACAGAGGGGGGCCTTTCCATCTCTAAATCCAAGTTTCTTAGAGAGAGGCTCCCAGAGGATCTAAATGGAATTGTCTGATGTCTTGATGTTGTGGCTTTGGTGGTAGGGAAGCAGTGGAAAGATCATTGGATTGGAAGTCAGAGCACGTGGGTTTGAATCCTGCTTCAACAACTGACTACTTTGGATGGAGCACTTATCCTCTTTGGGTCTCAATTCCTTATCTCTGAAACAAAGACATTGAACCAACTGTCTCATAAGGTTCCATCTGGCTCTAAATCCAGTGAAGTTAGGACATGAGGACTGACAGGTAATTGAAAGCTTGGAAGGAATTACTCAGCTCTAAGGTCAGTTTGGCCTGGGGATGATGATGATAATCATATGTTTGTTTCTGGGACTTTTTGAACTTTAGAAAACGCTTTCTCCCAATAGCCCTGAGAAACATAGGTACTGTTGCTGGTGGCCTTCTGCCCAGGGCCTGGCCTGTTCTACTCAGGGCCTGGCCTGTTTTACTGAGGTGAGGTAACTCTCCCTAGGATCTTCTTGTCCTATCCTCATCCCAATCTCATTTCTACTGTTTGACAAAGGAGCAAACAAAGGCTAAGGACGGTCCATGGGATTGTCACAACTGCATAGCTAAGAAGTGCCAGCGCACAGACTGAGAGTCAGAGGTTGTCACCACTGTCTTTCCTCTTCTTATGGGGAAGGAAGTTTGGAAGGAAGTTATATTTGTCAGAGTAGAGGAGAACCCCAAACCTTTCTGTGAGAACAGAAGTCTGCACGACTAAGTCTGCTTCATCATGCCTTTCCGACATTTTTGGATCAAGGCAGAACCCATCTGCCAAATGTCTTGAATTTCTAGAAAACCACTGGTTTACTCTTCAGTTGCCTATAAACCAAGCTGCTTGTCCATGGAAGCTACCATTTTTTATACATTTTGGATTGACTCCAGGACGTGTTCTGAGGAATCCTCTAATTAGAGTCTAGAGAGTTTAAGGAGCTGTTTTTGAGTTTCTGACACTGAAGACAGATGTGTATTTGATCCTTCTGCTCTCCCTTGGGGTTGAATGTGTAGTTCTAGAAAATCCGCAAATCTGCTCTAAAACAAGAGGGGGTCAGTAACAAAATGTGACTGTAAGTCTTCAGGAGAGCTGGGAGATGGTGACGGGCAGGTCGGGCAGTGTTAACATACCTCTTGGAGTGTGTTTGCATCCTGGCTCCTAAGACAGATGGATTATCTCCATCAAAGGAGATAGATTTAGAATGAAATACCCTCAATATCACAGCGCAGTTGGCAGCTTTTCTCATCTCAGGGCTTGACACAGACTGTGGTGAGATGTCTTGTAGACAGAGGTGATGAGGGTCTAGAAAAGCTCCCCCCCCCTTTTTTTTTGCTTTTGCTTCAGGTGTAGTGTTTTCTTGTTCCCAGCAAATCCAGCCCCCTCAAATTTAACTGGAATTAATGCTATGGATTCTTTTTCTTCCCCTTTCCGGCTCTTTCCTCCTGAGCCAGTTAACAGCTTAGAACTTGGAAGTATCAGCTTAGAAAGGCTCAGACTTCCTGGAGCCATAGGTGCAATCCTGGCAGCATCTCTTAGAAGTTATACCCCTTTCTACACCTCCCCCTCCCTTCCACCGGTAGTGTTTGTGATACCAGTAATGCCAGGATTTAGACTGAGTCCAGTGCAGACGTTTCTGACCTCCTCCCCAACTCCCATCCCCATTCCTCTGTATGAATAATACAGAGCCCAAAGGGGATCATCTTAGGTTTGTGCTGATGACCTGAGTCAGTTCCTGAAGCCAACTTCTATCCTGCCAGCTTCTTCTAATTAATTAATGGAGTTGGTAATTCTCCTGATTTCTAGTTCAGTATGTCATTCTGAAGACATACTGTGTGATGTACGTCTTCACATACTGTGAAGTCCAGTGATCAAGAATGTATGCATGATTTTGCCTTCTGAACTAAGAAAGGGGTCAAATTAATGGTCAGCTTTCAATTATCAGTAACAATGGAAGCACGTGGGAGCATGCCATTTCTCTCTGGTCTTGGAATTTGGATATGCATATACCCACATACGAATCTACACATTTAAAGGCCTGACCCTAATAAACACCTACTGGGCAAGTCTACTACTGTCTACATCTATTTCCTCCTCTGTAAAAATGGGGATCTTAACAACACCTACCTTCCAGGGCTGCTGCAAGGCTCAAATGAAATAACATTTGTAAAATACTTAGCACAGTGTCTGGAACATAGTAGGTGTTTAATTCCATTCCCTTCCTCTCAAATATAAGCTACTGCTTTGGCATAGCTTGGAGTTAGGTCTGAGGCCCAGCAGCCATGAATCACAAAAGGTGAAGGTGGTGAGTGTATGGATTCCTTCCTTGTCCCTGTTTTCTATCACTGGCAGGACAGATGTGGGACTGACTCCCTCTAAATTTGGGAAATACCAAACATTCAAGCTACTCACATACTAGAAGTTCTAGTGTAATAAGAAGTGCTTTTCCTCCCCCTCTACCCCCAATTACAGTGACAGAACTAAATCTGGGAGTGGGAAGCTACATCTGCCTCCCCTCTTAGGCTCACATTAGCAACTGTGCCTCAGTTTCCTTCTCTGAATGTGGCAATTGACAATAGCAACCTTGGAGGGATGTAATGACTCACTGGGAAAAAGAGAACCATGGTGAAAGGCATCATTTTGCCATTTTGATCCTATTTTTCTTATTTTAAATCCTGTTTAGTCAGAATAATTTGTAACACAGTGTAAATCTTTTTGTGATTAAAGCATTAAAAAAAAAAAAACAGGTTTGCTGTCTGGTGTTTTCATGTTGACCATGATGGAAAGAGAGCTATTTTCTGATTTATAATGTTCCAGAGTTGTTTAATCCTTCATTTATATTTCAAGACAGAGCTCTGATAAAAAGGAACATTCATTCTTTGTCAGGGTTTCTGTAGATCCCTATTTTTAAAAATGTGAATGTGTTGTGGGAACCACTTGTGGGGAAGTAGAAAGGGGGCATTTATGGTGATTGACCATTATAAATCCAGAACAAGTAAGTTATTTAATAAACTATATTTATTCTCCTCCTTTCCTTCCCTCCTCCATTATTTCTATTATGTAATGAATGCATTGGACAAACCTTCTGGGACCTTTAAGGTTGAGAAACAAGGAAATAGAAACCTTGTCGTATTTGCCCTAATCATTATTGAAGGCTCCCAGATAGATATCTAAAGTCTTTGGCAGACAATGTTGGAGAGGAGGGGGAGAAACATAATTAGTTTTTGATAGGTATTGAAGAAATCAATCACATGGCCACCTCTGAAACAGCCTGGAGACATTTATTTGTGGCATTCTTGAAGACCAAAGTAGAGATCCATTTTTATCATTCCAGTTGCCTTTGTTTGCCCGGTGTCCCTGCCTGTGGTATTCTTCTTTTCAAAGTGTATGAAGGGAGAATGGGTTAAAACTTGACAAAGGAGAACAGAATGGGATGAAAAATGAAGCCTATTTCAGGATCTGCTCATATTGAGGAAATGCTGCTTCACATTGAGAACATGAGAATCGGAGATTGGATTTCTAGGCTCATAGTCCCAATTCTGCCACTGACTTATTCCCAAGGCTAGCCATGGGATGGATGAGCAGACTCGGTGTGCATGTATGGGATGCTGAGAACAGTCTTCTTTTTTAGGCTTAATTTACCTCTCAAAGTGAATATAGTCCTTCCCTTGTTGAGGGAGGTTTGGCAAACTTTTGGGGTTGGGGAGGGTGGGGGGACGTGGTCAAGGGACAAGGGAGCATCCAAACTCACGATTCCACCAAAAGATTAAGATTAACTTACTCATGCTCACACGACTAGTATATATCAGAGTTTGGATGAAAACTAAGGTCTTTCTGATTCTAACACTAAATTTCTGTCCCCTATGTCTTACTTTCTTTCCTGGAGAGACTAGTGGTTTTTAAATGGTCAAAGCAAAGTTAAAGTAATTATTGCTTTTAAGAATTATTTCAGATTCATATTACAATAAAATGGCCTTCAAAATTCTAGTCCCTTATGTTCTCTTGAGTTATCTGATTTTTTAAATGCCAAAAAAATATAATTTCTATCCCCTGTCTCCTGTTCATAGTTTTGTTTTTAAGAAAAGCAAACTCTTAAATTTAGAGGAAGCCTGGTAGTGGATATAGAGAGCTGACCTTGGAACTAAGAAGACCTTAGTGCAAGTCCAAACGTTGACACAAACTGGCTGTGTTGACCCTGGGCCAGTTACTTAATTTTTCAGTGCTCTAGGCAATTTTCTAATACTATGAATTGCAGAGAGATGCCAACCTACATTATTAGAAGGAGTTTTCTCTTCTGGGAGTTTCCTATACTGATGAAATCTGAAGTCTAATCCCTATGTTTATCCTGTCCTGGAACCATCAATAAAGAAATGATGATGTACTTACTTTGGGCCTTGTGAGGGCTCTTTGGAGGCAAGAAAGATGATCAGGTTCTTCTGTGCATGTCCCCCTCCATTTAATAGCAAATGTTCTATAAATGGGTGGGGTTTTGTGTGTGTGTGTGTGTCTGTGCTAAGTCTGCAGCCACACCAGAGAAATAGACAACCTATGCAAAAATCACATAAAAACAGAGACAAATTTGTTGAAAGATATTGGTGTCTTGAAAATGAGTGATAAGACTGTGAACACAGCTGTTGTTTCTAAGTGCTTTCCTGTGCAAATGGTATTCTTACCTGGCTTGTGGGGTTTCCAATTCCTTTGCCAACTAATGACCCAGCCCCCATGAGGAAAAATATTCAGGCCCAGCTTACAGGTTGACAGCAGCAAAAGAGCTTACCAGCTTTCCCCCTTGTGTGCAGAAAAAAAAAAAATCCTCTCTCTTTCACTGTGTTATTGACAGTCTTCCTTTGAGATTCAGATCTTAGTAGACAAATTCTATCATTGAACATAATTAATTTTGTTTTATTTTATTTTGAATTTGAATTTTTAATGGAATTTTCCATATACCTGATCTCATCTTTCTAGGGCAATATTTTCTTACTTTTTCTATTGAAAAAACGATCTCAACATTTTTATTTACATTTTTCTCACTCATATAAGCTATAACTTTTCTGCCTGTAGGATTTTAGGTCTATGTGACAGAGGGTGTGGTAACTATGGAATCCTCCATGCCTCAATTCATATTGAATTGAGGGTCTGGGTCACCAAGGAAAAGGGAGATTCATTGTTTGAACTGGATGAATGTTTTCTCCCCAGCAGGAAAAAAAACAAAAACATTCAGTCCTAGATGGTCATTCTTATTATCCACTTATCACTATTAATAAAACAACAGTGACAAGCATTTAAGTGCCTAGGCTTCTCTGGTGAGGCACATTATAGTGGGGAATTCCTTTGGGTGGGACTAGCTAAGCTACCATGGACCCTCTTACCTATGAAGTTCTGTGATCTGAATTCTTTCCTACTGTGGTCCTAGACCACATTTAGAAATTTAGACCTGGAAGGGACCTTCGAGGTCATCTCATCTAACCCCTCATTCCACAGTGAGAAAACTGAAACTCTGAGAGGGGAAATGATTTGTTTAGGTCTCAGAGGTAGTAAGTAACAGAACTGAGATTCAAACCCAGATCCTCTGATTCTATCTAAATCCAGAACTCTAACCCTCACAACAAATACCAGTTGCACACGGATCTCTGTGTTAGCCTCTGGGAAGACAAAGACAGAAAAAAAAAAAGTCACTGCCCTCAAGAAATCTCCATTCTAAATGAGAGGGTTACTACACTCATGTACACCAATAAGCAAATAAAAATTTATTTCAAGAGAGAGAAGGTGTTAATAACTTGGGAAGATAAGGAAAGGCCTTATGTACGAGGTGGTACCTGAATTAGGCTTTAAAGGAAGCTAGGGTTTCTTAGAGGTGGAGATAATTGAGGGAGGGCTTTCCAGGTTAGGAAAGCCATTTGTGAAAGGGGAGACAAAATATTATGATTGTGGAAGGAGGGGAAGACTTTGAATTACAGCCTAAAGAGTAATTATTTTATCCTAGAGGCAATAGAAAACCATTGAACATTTTGGGGTAGTAGAGGCAGGAGATGATCTGGTCACTCACACCTGTGCTTTTCTAATATCACTTTGGAATTTGTGTGAAGGTCAGTTTGGAGGAAAGTGACTCAAGGGAAGCTATTACAATAGTCCAGGTGAGAAGTGATGGTGGCCTGAAATTCATCCATGTGATTGGAAAAAAAAAAAAGGAGGCAGAACTGTGAAGTTGTTAGAAGTAGACTTGACAAGATTTGACAACTGGCTCTAGAGTCAGGGGTTCTGGGTTCCAATCCTCCCCCCCCCCCCATGCTATCTGGGTGACCTTAGACAAGTCACAAAACCCCTCTGATCCTCAGTTTCCTTGTCTATAAAATCAGAGATTTAAACTAAATGCCCTCCCAGGTCCCTTTCAGATATAAATCTCTGATTCTATGATCATTAGGCAAATTATAAACCTGGGACTTCTGTTCATTTTTTTTTCTCCTCATAGGGTTATGAGGGAGAAAGAAAAACTGTAGAAGAGGAAGGATGATAACTAAGTTGTGAACAAGGGGTGAGAGTAAGGCTATGGCATTAGGAGGAAAAACCCCTTCTCTCTCCTTTTCCAGATGAACATGAGTTCTCCCTCTAGCACCACTTCCCAGAATCCTGAATGAGGAGTTAATGCTTTTTATTTGAAGAGAGCAGCCTCTGTCATTTTTGATATCTTTCTGTTTTTGTATGCAGAAACACAAAGCACAATTAGAATACAGTTATATATCCTCATAGTTATTAAAGCTTGGATTAACATGACATCAAGTTTTGTCTGGGGAGTCTTTTGCTATGGCTCAGGGAGCATTTCTGTGTGACAGCAGTAGGCTACAGTTAATATACTTGAACGATACGAGAATCGGTGTTATAAGGCAGAACAAAAGGCTTTATCTGCAGCTGAATTACAAAGGTGGAATTATCACTGGGAACGATCCACAGAGATCTGAGCTTAATTATTGTCGCTCCTGCTTTTTTTTTTTTATCGCTATTTCAGCATATAAAAAAGGGGAGTTCATAGAGTTAGGGAGTCAGAAGGCTGGTACCTGGAAGCCCAGACTCATGGTCTTTCCCCCAATGATGACATGAGATTCCCTGTCCTGCCACCAGCCCCTGCTCTTCTGATTCCTTCTGTTTGCTTGGGTGTCATTGGGGTGCAGGAGACATCCCCAGCCCTGTGGGCATTCAAAGTAGTAGACAGCTGCAGGCATTCTACCGGCTTGGTCTCCTAGGGTTTGAGTGACAGACACTCCCTGCTCCAAATCTGGAGGTGCTTAGGCCAAATAAGTGCTTGGTGCTTTTGTGTTCTAGCATTCTTTTCTTTTTTTTTTTTTTTTCAATTCAACTGTACTTTTATTAAGTGCCGATTGTGTTCAAGAGACTCTACTGGACACTGGGGATAAAAAAACAAAAGTGGAATCTTAAATCTGTAGCTAAAAGGGGACTTCAGAGCTTACCTGGTCCAGCCTTTGCATTTTACACCTGAGGAAACTGAGGCCCAGGGAGGTTAATGACTTCCCAGGGTTGTGAGCTCCTCCAAGCTTCTCTAGAGCAAGGAAGGGCTGTGTTTTAATTTTCCTTGTGTCTCCAGTACTTAGCATGGAGTGTAATGACTGACTCACCCAGGTAGTAACCATCAGAGGTGGGATTTGAAACTGGCCGTAGAGGCAATGCCTCTTTCTTGTACTTCAGCAGTCTCCCTTTGTGTCTAGGAGTTTATATTCTCCTGAGGGGATAGAACAGGGACCCATATGATTCAATACAAAGTGTAAACTTTAAGAAGGAAATGGGGGATAAGAGAGGACTCATGGAGAGGAGGGTGGTATTCTGGCCCCAACAGGCAAAGAAAACAACATTTTACAATGTGACTTTCTTCTGCACTGTCTCCCTCTACTCCCCCTCCCCCCCC
>NW_027187335.1:1424948-1487824 GCF_028583685.1 Petaurus breviceps papuanus | reverse complement strand
CCCCCCCCCCCCCCCCCCCCCCCCCCCCCCCCCCCCCCCCCCCCCCGGTGTTCTTTCTCACCAGTCGTTGTATATGACTTGGAGGGGATGGCGGGGAGATGTCCGTTCCCAGGTTTAAGCTCCCCCGCTGCCTCCACCAGAGCCGCTTCTGCTGCACTGGGCCCCCAGCATGCTAGTTATGGCCCAATTTCATTTTCACAGCAGTCGATCCTGCTGGCACCTTCAAGAGCCTAATTGTTTTGACAGGCAGAGGCAGCGAAATAATGTGCACTGTCAGCCATTTGGTTAAAATGCTGGGCTGTAGTTTAGGCCAGGTGTTTGGCTGCAAATGGTGCCCTGGGAAGGCTCTCCGGTTCAGGAAAAGAAAGTCTTACTCCCAGGAGAGAAGACTAAACAGCAGCATCCACGGTGGGCTCAGCCAACCCTTCCACTCTACTCAGTCCATGGGTCTGGCAGGTCATCTTAGAGAAATGATGTTAGGGACTGGAGCTCTTATTTTAATTGATGAGAGTGAGAGACAGCAAAAGCAGCTCCCTTCCTGAACAGAGAATCCATTGTCATGTCTTGAATCTATTCATTTCTGGATTTTCTCTTTGTATTTATCCTGTATATATTCATGTATGTCCTTATTAGACATATAAACATATATGTACACACATGCATCTAAACATATATGTTTCTCTGTGTGTGTGTTTGTATGTGTATGAGTGATAACTTAGGACAGTGCTGGTCTTGGAGAAAGACCCACTAACTAGGTGACCCTGGTCAAGTCACTTAACTTTTTTCAGCCCCAGTTTCTTCATCTGTAAAATGGGAATAACAATAACACCCATATGACAGGGTTGTTGTAAGTATCAAAAGTGCCTTCCCTCTATTGATTATTTCCTATTTATCCTCTATATAACTTGTTTATATATTTACTTATATGTTGTTTCCCCCACCTTCCTCCCAGCGCACTGTGAGTCCTTTGAGTGTAGGGCCTGTCTTTTGCCTCTTTTTGTATCTTTAGTGCTTAACACAGTATCTGGCACATAGTAGGCACTTAATAAATGTTTACTGATTGATTGAAATATATGTAAAGCACTTTTCAGAGCCTGAGTCTCTGTGTATGCTAGCTGTCATAATGATCATGATTATTGGTGGTGTTGTTAGCTATTATAATTTCTCTTCAAATGTGAGCTTCTTACAAGTAAGGCCTGATTTGTTTACTCTCTTTGTACCCCAGGGACACCTACTAAGTACTTAATATATGTTTGTAGATTGTTAGGATGAAGAATTAGAAAGGACCAGCTTTGGGAAGTCATTGAGTTCAACCCTATCATAGAGGTACGGGAAACTTCTAAGGATCATCCCAAACTCTCACTGTGTTGTCATTGAAATAGGTATTCTCTCTACACGAGTTGCCAATTGCATCCCATCAATGTCCACCCATTCTGTGAGACTCTTGTTCACATCTTTGCAAAAAGTTTAAGGTGAGAGATCTACTCCTTGTGCTGGGGTGTTCTTTGCGATACCCTGGTTATACCAATGGAGACAACCCACACCTAGGATCAGATAGGTGGTAAATAGCAGAGTCTAAATTTGAACCCAAGCACCCTGGCTCTAAATCTGTTGGTTTCAACCACTGCCCCTCTAACTCTGAGTGAAGTTTTTCCGATTTTCTCTCTCTCCTGAAATGTCCTTTATTTTGGTTATCAGTATAGATATTGCATCTCCCCAAGAGAATGTAAGCTCCCTGAGGATGGGCACAGTTTTGTCTGTCTTTGTATCACCAATGTCTGGTACATTGTAGCTATTTAATAAATGTTTTAGGGATTTAACTGCCTTGAAATCCTTTGTTCTGTACCTGTTGCTCCATAAGCACGAATCAGTAATACTCAGTAAAGCTTTTAGAAATGCTAGCTGTAGGGGCGTCTAGGTGGTGCAATGAGTAAAGCGCTGGCCCTGGAGTCAGGAGAACCCGAGTTCGGGTTCCTCAGACACTTAACACCCACCCACACACAAAGAACTTTCTGTGTAACCTTGGGCAAGTTACTTAACCCCAATTGCCCTCCAAAGGGCCAAAAAGAAATGCTAGCTGTAGAGGTGATCATAAAATTCTTTTCCTTATTTTTTTAATCAGAAACCCAGCCACCCAGGGTACAATTACAGCATGCTTTGTTAGCAGGAAAGGTGAGGGTAAGGGCTGAATTAGTATCCAAGAAGTGATAGGTGGTTATTTTAACTGGTGACAGCCTTCCACTGGAAGCTTCTTCCTTTCTTCCTTCCTTCCTTCTTTTCTAAAATTTGGTTTCTCTTTTGTTAAGAAACATTTTCTTCTAGAAGGTTGTGACTCCCACATCATTTGGAAAGTCACTGCAAATATACCCCTCCTTTGAAGAATAAACTTTAAGCTTATCTATAATGTCGACTTGATCTTTCCCTAGGAGTCTTAGCAAGGAAGGAATGTGGGCATTGAACCAAGCTAACATTAATGCCCTGAGTGAAGACCCCAAATTATGGGAACTGAAGTTAGCAGAGAAGTAGGATAATGGGTTACCTAACAGAATGTTGGCATTAGAAAGAATCTGAGGTCATCTAGTGTAACTCAGATGTTAAAAGCTCATAGGAACTGTATAGATAAGTTAGTCTAATCCCATTATTTTTTTTAAAAAAAGCAATTGGGGTTAAGTAACTTGCCCAAGGTTACACGGCCAGTTATTTTGTGTGGGTGTTAAGTATCTGAGGCCTGAACAGATCCCAGGTCCTCCAGACTCTGGGGCCAGTGCCATTATTTTTTTTAATTATAGTAAGATGTGAAGTAGTTTATTTCAACCTACAGTGGCATCCCTAAGAAAATGGGCTGAACATTTCCTTGGAAGGAAGAAAGAATACCTTTAATTTTTCCAAACAAACCATTTTTCAAGAGGCGACATAGGATGGTGACCAGAAAATTGACTTCAGAGTCAGAAAGATCTGCATGTGAGTCCCACTTCTGACATCTACTGCTTGTGTGACCCTGGACAAGTCACTTAACTTTTTGATATCCCAGTCTTCAATGAAACTGTAATTTGAAGAGCATATATCAGTCTGCATTAGCACAGGGAGCTTCATCACTTAGAATTACCTGCATCGATGAAATCACAGGTCTAATCCAAATATTTTCTTCTTGACATCAGTCCCAATAAACAAAGCCTCCTTCCCATAAAAAGCAGGTAAGGAAAACAATTTAATAGAGTGTGAACACAAATATGTGTACCTTTCCATTGTTGTCATTGACCTGTTAACAGAGCAGAAAGATATATGTACTTCGACTTCAGTAATGTGCTAACAACATTGTCCCTTCTCTGTGGTCTGAGCATTGCCTGTTAGCAGTATTCTCACTTAAGTGGTTGTAGGCATTCTTCTTATTCTTTTGATCCTGTTTTCTTGTCATGGGGAACTAGATTGAGTGCTAAAAGGGGACTTTCCACACCATCGAGTCCAAGTTCTTTATTTTACAGATGAGGAAACTGAGGCTTGGAGAAAGGGTTATGATTGTTTTGCAAGCCTTCTCACATTCTTTTAAATTCTTCATAGCAAATCATGTCACCAAATATTTACTGGGTGCCTCTTGGTTGGTAGACACTGTGCTAACACTGGGTATACAAAGAAAGGCAAATAAAGAAAGAAAGAGAAAGAAAGAAAGGAAGGAAGGAAGGAAGGAAGGAAGGAAGGAAGAAAGAAAGAAAGAAAGAAAGAAAGAAAGAAAGAAAGAAAGAAAGAAAGAAAGAAAGAAAGAAAGAAAGAAAGAAAGAAAGAAAGAAAGAAAAGCAATCCCTACTTTCAAGGAGCACACAGTCTAATGGAGGAGATAATGTGCAAACAGTTGTATTGTATGAACAATATGCAGGATATCCCACAAATCTTAGTGCAGTTTTAAACTTTAATAATTTGTCTATAGGAGAAATAGAAGTAGTCTCAGAGGAAAGACCCTAGCATTAAGGAAGACCAAGAAAATCTTCTTGCAGAAGGTGGGATTTTAGTTGATACTTGAATGCCAGAAAGCAGAGATGAGGAGAGAGAGTTCCAGGCATGGGAAACCACCATTGAAAATGCTCAGAGTCCAGAGCAGGAGTGTCTCGTCCAAAGAAAAGTAAGGAGACCAGTGTCACTGTATGGCAAAAGACATGGAGGGAAGTTAGGTATAAGAAGACTGGATAGGTAAGAAATGTTCAGGTTATGATTGGCTTTGAATGCCAAACAGAGGATTTTGTATTTGATTCTGGAAGTAATAGGGAGCCATTAGAGTTTATTGAATATGGGAATAACATTAAAAAGCTTTTGTATTAATAAAGTCAAAGGAGATATAATTAAAAGAAAAATGGCTCAATAGGAAAAATATTTGCATTGATTATTACAACACAATAGTATTCCATTATTCATAGATCCGTCAATCAGTGTGCATTTTTATTGTCTCTTCTTTGTTCTTGAAGAGGGCCAAAATGACATCACTCTTTTGGGGTCAAGGTACGGTGTGTCCGACTATGGCTGATCCAATACAAGCTTGGAATACTTTACCACAGCTCAGGCACAAACAGTTCATATGAACATTTAGAGTAGCGATATCTCTAAATTTGCACATCTCACGGTTGGGTTTCACTGGTTTGTTTTGAGCTACTGCAGTTCTGCTTTGCTCATAGAGCACAGCACCTTCTTGGCTGCGGGCACACCACACTGGATGGTCCTGTGCCAACATGTCTCGTGTCTCACAATCGATACTAAAGTTCTTCAGAGAGAACTTGAGGGTGTCCTTGTATTGCTTCTTCTGACCTCCATGTGAGCGCTTACCTCATGTGAGTTCTCCATAAAATAATCTTAGGCTAGCGTGTATTTGGGATGTACCTTTTTTAAGTGCTTACTATATGTAAGAAATTGTGCTTAATATATAAGGATGACAAAAACAAAGTGTACCTGCCTGCAAATTTGTTTTTGCCAATTTCCAAACACCAGGCATATAGTTTGTTTCTGGAGTTGTGCTGCTCCCAGAAATTCTTCTGTGAATATTTTGTAGGAAAAGGGACGTTCCTTTTTGTCCTTCACCTCTTTTAAGGGGCATAAGCCCATCAGTCTAAACCCCTCATTTTTCAAGTGAGGAAACTGAGGCTGCCAATCAAGGAGAAGCAAGTGAGCTGCCATTGGTCACTCCATGAGGTATTGGCAGAGCCAGAGGCCCAGTCTTCTTTCTACCAAACAGCCTGCCATTTTCACAAATCCCCTTCACCCACTGCCTCAATATTGTGGGGCTGATTTCAAGGGAGACTTGTTTTTAATTGGAATGAGCACAATATTTTTCTTGCTGCAACAAGGCTTTCAAAGAAGAAAAAAAAAACTCAATACCCCAATTATGCCAAAGCATTCCCAGTTCTATCCAGGAGTAATTAAAAAATACGGCTGAAGCTTGTTCTCTTGCTTGTTTTCAAATGAATAGCTAAATATCTGTCAGGATGATGAGTACTCTGGCTGTTGATGGGACTTCCAATCTCAATTTACTTCCAGTAACCACTATGGTGAAAAAGCACACAAATGCTGTGATTTGGAGAGGGAAAACACCTGGCCACCCCAGGCACAGAAATTCTATAGTAAGAGAAAGGGTATACTTTCCCCACCCCCCCCAAAAAATGTCCCAAGGGTTTTTTTGTTTGTTTATTTTGAGGGAGGAAGGCAAGGCATTTGGGGTTAAGTGACTTGGTCACACTTAGTAAGTGTGTTGAATTTGAACTCAGTTCCTCCTGACTCCAGGGCCAGTGCTCTATTTACTGTGCCACCTACCTGCCCCAATGTACCAAGGTTTTGAGGCACAGAAGACTATTAATGGGTAAAGTACTCTCAGACCCTGAGATTTGGTAATGGTTCCCTCATCTCTTCTGGAAGTAGTTGTCTTTTTTTCTTCTTCCAAAAATAGGGGAATTTGGTTTCCTGGGGTGCAGAAAAAAGCTAGGATTTTAAGTTCTATATTCCCCAGGCAGAGTTAATGTGAGCTTCTTTGGAAAAATTCCACAGACAGGAAAAAACAAAGCTCGTCTCCCAAGGAGATTTTCTTGAGGATGGTTTTGCAAAGTAAACTCCACCATTTCACATCTTAATATCTTAATATCATAGGATCATATATCTAGAACAGGAAGGACCCTCAAAGACCATCTATCCAACCCCTTCTTTTTATAGATAAAGTGATGAAACTTAAGGTAAAGGTTGAATGACACTACTGGTATGTGTCACAGGTGGGATTTGAACCCAGGTCTATGGATTCAGAGGTGGTGCTTCTTCCTACTCTACCATTCTTTGGGTCAGTCAGACCCATCTCCAGAGAGTGCCTCGACATCCCTAGAAGATACGTAACCTGGACAAATAATACTGTGTTCCTTCACTTTCCACTTCCCTGCCTTCACTGCAATATACAAACATTTATTAAATACCTACTATGTGTTAAGACAGTCTGCTAAGCCCCAGAGACGCAAATAATCCCTGCCTTTAAGGAGATTACATTCTACTAGAGAATACTAATAAATGGGGAAGCCAGGAAAGCTTCATTCATGCAAAAGTTGGCACCCGGGTTAAGCCTTTAGAGAAAAGAAAAGGATTATGGCAGGTGGAGGTGAAATAGGCAGGCATGCTTGGCATAGGTGACAACTTGGACAAATGCATTAAGGGCAAGCAAACACCAAACCTCAGAAACTGCCAAGTCAGTTTGGCTGGAAGGTATACGGCCTGAAGGAGGAGATAACATGGCTGGCGAGGTTGGTCAGAGACAGGTTGGGAAGGGCCTTAAATGACAGGCTGAGGAGTCTTTATTTTAGCTTAGAGGTGCTGGGGAACTATTGATGGTGTTTCAGCAGGGGAGTGATATGGTCAGAAGGACACCTGTTAGTATGGCAATTGTATAGAGGATGGCTTGGAGAGGGAAGAGCATGGAAACAAGGAGGCCAATGAGGACATTAAAAAAGGCCAGGCAGGAGGTCACCAGAATCTGAACTAGGACACACAGCCCTTTTCTATAGTTAAATTAGCTTAAAAAGAACATTCAGGGCAGAAAAAAGAAATCGCCCCACATACCTCTTGCATGATATATCTAGCTAGAGCCAGGGTCAACAAGTCCAGTTGGTTTGTCTTTACCTCTAAAGTTGCCTTCCATTTATTGGATCTATGTCTTGTATACACTAAGTCATGTAGTTATTGTATCCCCTTTAGACCATGAGCTCTCTGAGGGCGGGAACTGCTATTGCCTTTCTTTGTGTCCCCCGCTTTTAGCATGATCCCTCGCATGTTTGTTGTTTGGTTGTGTCCAACTCTTCATGACCCCATTTATGGTTTTCTTGGCACAGATACTGAAATAATTTGCTATTTCCTTCTCCAGATCATTTTACAGATGAGGAAACTGAGGCAAACAGTTAAGTGACTTGTCCAGGGTCACATAGCTAGTAAGTGTCTGAGACAGGACTTGAATTTGGGAAGATGTGTATTCCTGACTCCAGGCCTGATGCTCTGTGCACTATGGCGCCACCTAGCTACCCGGCAGGTAGTAAGCTTTTGAGAAATGTTTATTAATTGAATAGTAATGTTGAGAGACAGTGATGTACCTGGGACCATTTTCTAGAACTGAGCACTGGGTCATTTTTAGTAGTGGTTGGCCCAGTCCTACCTTCTTTCCCAGTTTCTCATCCTCTATTGCTCATCAGTAGGCAGATGGGTAGTATTCAAATCATTCCTGCCCCTCATACCTACCTAGCTGAATAGACAGAATGTTCAACTTGGAACCAGGAAAACCTGAGTTCACATCCCACTCTGACATTTACTAGCTCTGTGACCAAATCACTTAAGCAGTCTAAAGCTTTGTTTCTTTTGTTTTTGTTTCTTTATTTTTTTATCTGTAAAAAGATGGGGATTGGACTGACTGGCTTTAAATTTATGATAGTCTTATGAGGTCTCCTCCCTAGAAGCCATTCTGTGGACAGAATCGCTCACACTTGAAGACCTTGACAGGTGAATAAGTTGCCAGTGACTGACCTTCTTGCATATTCAGAGCATACCTATCTTATTACCCCACGATTCAGAGACTGGCAGACTGGAACAGTGGCTGGGAGAGTGTGCTTAATAAAAGAATTGCTCAGCTATCCTATTTTTTGTGTGTGTGTGTTATTTCCTATATAATTACCGGCTGTAACAAAAGAATCCAAAGAGGCTTTTCTGTGCATATAGAGATAAGTTTTCACAACAGACTTGGGCACTGCCTAATGCCCAAAGTAAAGGGGGAAAATCAGCAAGTTTTAATGCGTTGGGCCAATTGCTTGTTTGAGAACTGTGCTCCTGCCCTAATTAAGACCCTTAGCAAATGGGAAGTATGTTTGCTGAGTCTGATGAGAGAGAGAGAGATGATGGATAGATGGATGGGGAGGCAGGCAGACATACCCATGGAAGTACATAGATATAAAGTGAGTAAGCATTTCTTAAGCATGTATTATGAGTCAGGCACTATACTATGAGACACAAATACAAGCAAGCTACTATATCAGAGCTGGGAGATCCAAAGATAAATTCCAGGGTATAGAGGGGTAGATTGATGTGAACACCTGTGGTGAGGAGATAGCTGGGAAGGAGTGTGGGGATCCAGTCCTGTGGCAAGATAAGGCTAAAACCATTCAGAGCTGAGTGACACAGGGGTGACATCCAATTTTTCCATGAAAGGCATGATTCTCTTGTTAGAATGGTGCCCGACTTGATAAATGCCAATTTACCATGATGTGTTTGCTACTATTCTCAAGCAGAAAGCTATATTCCCCTGGTAGAATGGAATCTTGTTGAAGGCAGGGACTGTATCCCCAGTTCTCAGCACAATGCCTGGCACATTTTTATTAAATGCCTGCTGACTGATTGATGTTGATACATTCTTTCAACCTTCCTTGATTGTCTATGAAAATGCTACTCTTTCCCTACTTTTGAACTCCTATAGCACTTTTGACTAAGGCACTTAAGTAGAATGTAAGCTCCTTGAG
Organism: Petaurus breviceps papuanus; assembly: GCF_028583685.1. Classification (NCBI taxonomy): domain Eukaryota; kingdom Metazoa; phylum Chordata; class Mammalia; order Diprotodontia; family Petauridae; genus Petaurus; species Petaurus breviceps. The sequence goes on along the minus strand of NW_027187335.1, from coordinate 1,478,816 downwards.
GGCAGTAACAATTTTCATCTTTTTGTCTTTCATGCTTTGCATATAGTTATTGTTCAGCTATTTTTTTGGTTGAATCTAACTCTTTGTGACCCTATTTGGGGTTTTTGTGGCAAAGTTCCTGGAGTGGTTTGCCATTTCCTTCTCCACCTCATTTTACAGGTAAAGAAACTGAGGCAAACAGGGTTAAGTGACTTGCCCAAAGTCACACAGCTAGTAAGTGTCTGAGTGTTTGAACTCAGGTCTTCCTGACTCCAAGCCCAGCAATCGATTACCCACTGCACCACCTAGCTCCACATAGCAGTGCTTAATAAATCCTTGTTTCCCTAAAATATGCTGGAAGATTATTTCAACTAGAGGAAACCTTCATGGAAGGACCATCCAGCCCAATCCCCTCATCTCACCAGTGTGGCAGCTAAGGCCCAGAGAAGGAAAGTGAGGTCCCAGGTCCTAATCTAGCACTCATTATTGGAGTATTTTGGAAGGAGCATGCTTGATTTCCCCTGCTAGACTGTTGCTGTTTGTCCTTCATTTGAAGAGGACCAATGACAGCATAATATTGGGGTCAGAGTACATTGTGTTCAACTATGGCCGATCAGCCCCAAATGAACTCTACCACAGTTTGGACACAAGTAGTCCATTAGAACATGTGCAATGGAGATGTCTCTGGATTTGCCCAGCTCACGTTCCCTCCATATTATTGAGATTCTGCTTTGCTCTTCAAGTACAATGCCTTCTTTGATGTGGACATGCCATGCTGGGCGGTCCTCTGCCAGCGTCTCCCATGTCTCACAATCGATGCTAGTTTTTCAGGGAGACCTTGAGAGTGTTCTTGTACCGCTTCTTCTGACCTCTGTGAGTGCCTGCCTTGTGTGAGTTTTCCTTAAAATAGTCTTCTAGGCATTTGGGTTAAGTGGCCAGCATACTGCTGTTTGCAGTAGAGTCTGAATGCTTGGCACTTAAGCTCAAGGGGGACCCTCAGTGTCCAGTACTTTATCTTACCAAGTGATCTTTGGAATCTTCCTAAGATAGTTCAGATGGAAGTGGTTCATTTTCCTGTCATGGCTCCAGTAGACTATCCAGATTTCACAGGCATACGACAGTGAGGTCAGCATAACGACTCTGTAGACCTGCAGCTTGGTAGGCAGCCCAATACCTCTTCTCTCCCACACTTCCTTTCAGAGCCTCCCAAATGCTGAGCTAGGTGTGGCAGGGCACCATGTCTCCCTCATCCATACAAGTGCTTTGCCCACCGTATGCACTCGAGGGGTGTTTGCTGAAATGAACTGGGTTAAAAATAATGGAAACTTCTCCAAGACCCCATTAAGGCACCGAAATTATACGATTTCCTTTTCCTAGAGCCGAGAGCAACTTGTGAGTTTTGCTTTGCTGATAAAGCATGATTCCCCTCTGTAGGAATGTCAATTGTTCCTTTTTACCTGTTACCCCAAATCATCTCCTTTTCCTTCCACCACACACCCTGCAGCAAAAGAGACTTTCATGCATGGAGAAGCAGCATAATGTAATACTTGTCTTATCTTTCCTCTTACCCAGCAGGTATTTACAAAGGGGCAGAGGATGTGTCTTTAAAAAAAAATCTATTTGGTTGCTCTTGCATAGGACTGTTACTATTGAGATACGCTTACCTGTGTCCATCCGGGACTGGCTTGGAGCCCTTTCAGGGCATTTAGATCTGTAGGGAGCTTTGCTGCCGCCTGAGCTTCCTCTCTTTGAAAGATAGTGATGCCCCCTCTTTTTTTTTTTCCTTTGCTTGAAATTGAACAACCAAAAGACTTTTCCTGGAGAGAAACAGTATGCGGTGGTGTATCGTCAAGACCCGGGAAAAACCTGTGGGGTTATTATGGCTCATTTGCTGGATGAGAGAAATCTGTAATTTTCTTTTGTGTATTTGTATGCACAAAGATATGATAAAGACGGCTTGTGTCCTCTTTAGTTTTCCAGATGTCTCACGAGTGGATAAACATCATTGCTCTCTTTGGTGTTGGGTGTAACATAGCTGGTTTAGGGTAATGCCTCCATATACACACGGAGCATCGGTGGTTATTTTAAGGCCTCTGAAAACTGCCCATTTTGTTGAAAGGGGACTGTACATGTGTTTGTTTCCTCCAGATTCCCATTGGCCCTTCAAAGGAGGGGGAGGAAGTCTGCTGGCCTGCCAGCACCATGCTTTCTATGAGTACTTGGCTTTATTTTTCAAGACCTATTAAACATCTGGTTCTGTTTAGCCTTTTTGATTAGAATAGAGTAGCATCAAAAAAAAAATGGAGCTTATGGGTTTCAGAGGTAAAACTTGCCTGAAGCCTTGCTTACTAGAACTCTGTAGAAATAGGAAGGTTGTCCTTGGGTGGGATCTTGTGAAATTTCATGAAAAGTAGCCCTGAGGGAGCTATAAAATACACACACACATCATGGTAGTGGAAGGTGGGGTTTGGGGAGTTTCTGGAGAGGATACACTGGGCCTAGCCCAGTAAAAAGTTTACCCCTTCTTGGTATTTGGCAAAACCATTTTGAAGTGTACATTCTGTTGAGAAATGAGATGTTCGAAGGCTTTTTATAGTTGGATGCACAACATTTTGCCTGGTGTTAGATTCTCTTGGGACTCTCTTGTTTCAAAGTAATCAAGCTATAGGAATTTAAGTAACCCACTCTATACCAGACACTGTGCTAGGTGCTGAGGTACAGAATGAAGCATTTACTGCCTTCAAGGGGTTTATATTCTGTTGGTGTTAAGGTGGAGAGATATTCATATAATACTTACAGTATGCAAGGGATAAGGACTAAACAACCTCTGATGTCATTGATTGGCAAAACTCCCTCTACCAATGCAGATTAGTACCATCTCTGAAATGTGTAATCTTAAGAGAGTGGCCTAGAGCACTGAGAAATTAAGTGATTTATGTAGGCTCACACAGCCAGTATTTGATAGAGGCAGGATTTGAACTCAGGTCTTCCTAGCTCGAAAGCAAGTGTGCTGGGGCAGCTTAGTGGAATGGTGGGTAGAGCACCAGCCCCGGAGTTGGAAAGACCCGAGTTCAAATCCTGCCTCAAACACTTGCTGGTTGTGTGACCCTGGCCAAGTCACTTAACCCCCCCCCCCCGCCAAAAAAAAAAAAAAAAAGAAAGCATGCTGCCTGTTGTACCAAACTGCCTTTCATATAAAATATATACAAAGAAAATAGAAGGTAATTTCAGGGGAGAGGCACTAATAACACTAATAGGAAGGAGGGGAGGGGAGGGGATGAAGTCAGGAAAAGTCTCGTGGAGAAGATAGTGTTTTTGAGTTAAGCTTTGAAGGAAAGTAGGGATTCTAGGAAGTGAAGAGAGATGACGTTCCAGGGAAGGCAAAGGCACAAAGAGGACAGATGGAAATCCTTGTGTGTTCTTATAATAAGGGTATACACATACGTGTATAGGTTATGGCTAGATTGGCAACAGACCAGAGTTGTTAAGTGGTTTGAAGCCAACAGTACAGCCCTGCCCCTCACTCTGTCATTTTTCTGATCAGAAGCTCCAGATATGGCGGATGTCCTCTTCTTGAAAGGAAGGAAACAGCTGGGATTGGGGTGGAGTGGTAAGCCCTGCTTTGCCAATCCTGCCATCCAGGAATACAGACTGACCATTACAGAGTCTTCCACCTTCATCTGGTCTATGCTTCCCCCCTCTATTTCTGAAGCCTCTTGATTTCCTCTTTCAGGGCCACCTCCTTTGACCCTCCCAGCCTTAAAGGAAATGTCCTTTCTCAGATTTCTGCTAGCACTATGCCTGGACCTGGCCTTGGAGAGCTAGATGGGTGGGGAGAGAGGAGAGAGAGGGGAAAAAGAGAGAAGAATTATACCTGCTGAGACAGCTAATGTTCTGTCCAGGCCTGCACCTGGAGTCCTGAAATGCTGAAGGAGCAATATTCCAGCGGTGGTTTGGATGGTCAGAGCCCATCAAGTTAGGAAGAAAAGAGTGTCATTCTTTCTATGCCAGTGTGTGTACAGCCTTATCTTTGTTAGTTGGGACAGGGGCTCTGAATGCCTCAGGCTGACTACCTGGTATCATCAGAGTCTACAGTTGGCTAAAATCCCTTGAAAAGACTTACCTCTGTCTTCCGGGTCCGGGTGATGGGGATAAAACTAACTTCTCAAGGGTGTTGAGAATTAATGAGCTGACACTGTGAAAATTGCTTTGGAGATGAATTGGACCGGGAGTGCTAAGTATTACTATTTTATACAGAAAGCTGAAAATAGCCTCCCTCAAGCCACCCTGATAAATAACTAAATCTGATTAGCAATCTGATTTTCAACCACCTCTGTGGTTTTTTTCTTAAACAATTTTTTTCTCCCAAGTAGGAAGTGAGAATTAGAAGAAATTTTAGGAGGGTGAATCATAGGCCTACATCAACATTGCAGCAGGGGAAAAAATAAACAAATTGGTCACTGTATGCTTGGATTGATAGAGACACCCAGGCTTTTGTTCCCTCCCTTTTGACTCTATACCCACCCAGGGAATGCATGAGGGCCTTCCTTTTTCAGTTCTAGTCAATTTCATGTCCATCTTGCCTCCATTCCTGCCCTTAACACAAAACTGTATCAAGAAGTGAATGTTGAAAACTAAAAATAAATAAATTCACTTAAAAAATTTGTATCAGGGGGTGGCTAGGTGTCGCAGTGAATAGAGCACCAGCCCTGGAGTCAGGAGGACCTGAGTTCAAATCCAGCTTCACACACTTAGCACTAACTAGCCGGCTTCATACACTTAACACTTACTAGCCATGTGACCTTGGGCAAATCACTTAACCCCAATTGCCCTGCCCTCCCCCCTCCAAAAAATTTTTTTTGTGTGTCAGAATCTTATCCTTCCCTTCAAGATCTTTCTGAAGGTCCTTGATTCCTGCCAAAGTTTCCCAGCTTATAGCTTTAGTATAGCACTCATTCTTATTGTTAACCCTCTTCTTACATGTCTTGTCTCTCCAATGAGAACTGAGGTTCTTAACTTTTTTGTGTGTGTAATGGATCCCTCTGGCAGTCTGGCAAAGACTATGGACTCATTAACATCTTTTTAAATACTTAAAATAAATGTATAGGAATATAAAGGAAACCAGTTATAAAATGTGTGTGTGTTACCACCCCCCAGTTTCAGAACATCAGAATTAGACTGTAAGCATGTAGAGGGTAGGGACCGTGCATTAGACTTTTTGTGCCGTTGCTCCTTTTTCTGGACTATCATATCACTTGTCCTTTAACTCTCCCTTGGTATCATCCTGTATGAGTCTCTATAATTTCAGTGTTGTCCTTCCACTGACTTGTCTTCTTGTCCCCTCTGTGCCTTAATAGATTGTCTTCTAAAATTCCTCATCCTGTGACTAACCTGGTAACAAACCTTTGCTAAACCTAGGCAGGTTGGTCATTGAAGCACAAATACACAGTCTCTCACCAGGTCTGAAGCCCTTCTAGGGTGGTAGGACCTTCTAGTGTTGGGGGTCCATAAGGGGAGGACTCCAACGTAGGATTGATGGTATCAGCTACTTTTCATGAGTGCTTTTCACCTTTCCAACTAGACTGTAAGCACCTACAGCAGTGATTCCTACCTGGGTCCATGAATCCTAGGGGGCTGAACTTAGATGGGGGAAAAATACCTCCTTATTTCAATATAATTGGTTTCCTTTATAATGCTACATATTTTATTGTTTGTGCTGTTAAAAATATTGTCCTGAGAAAGGGTCCACAGACTTCACCAGCTTAGCATCCACAAGACAAAAAAGGTTAAGAATCCCTGACTAAATAGAAAAGATTGTGCTTATTCTTTGTATCATCTACTGTAGCTGGCACAGTGCCTAGAACATATGAGGTACTCAGAAAATATTTGTTGATTAATTTAATTACTAATTAACTCCTAAATTATGACCTTTTCATAGGACTCCCCTTTTCTTCTCTTTCTCTGTCTCTCTCTTTTTCTCTGTCTCTCCCCCCCTTCCTCATCCCTTTTTTCTCTGTCTTTTCTCCTTTCTTTGTATTTCTGTCTCTTCCCACACCTTTTTCTTCACCTCTGTATGCTTTCTTCTTGATTCTCTTCTGCCTCTTTTCATCACACCCTTGAACCTTACTTGGCCCTAGAGTTGACCATCTGGCCCACACAGCTACATCCAAAAGTGAACTTGTAGAAATTGTATAATCCAGTGGTTTTCAAAGTGTTGTTTGGGGGTCCCCAAAACCCTTTCAGGAGGTCCTTAAGGTCAAAAATGTTTTCACCGTAATATTTAAATTATTGTAATTTTGGTGCAAGGGCAGCTAGGGGGCACAGTGGATTCCTGGGCCTGGAGTCAGGAGGACCTGAATTTAAATATGGCCTCAGACTTACTAGCTGTGTGACTCTGGCCAAGTCACTAAACCCTATTTGCCTCAGTTCCTCGTCTGTAAAATGAGCTAGAGAAGGAAGTGGTGAATCACTCCAGTATCTTCGCCAAGAAAACCCCACATGGGATCAGGAAGAGTGGACATGACTGAAATGACTTCCTGACTGTATCCATTGGGCCACCTACCTGCTGCCCTTCTTACTATAGGGCTTCCTTATAGGGCAGGGAGTTATAATAATGGGGTTTTTGATACTTTGATAACTTGAATTTGTGTTTTGCTTTGTTACCTCTCAGAGTGTTTTCACATATCTGTATATATTATTTTCCCTGATCCGGGATTCAGTAGTTCGTAGTAATTCATAGCCTTTCAAATTTGAAATGTACTTTTCTAGTAGAAAGTAAACCGCCACCATGCTTTCACTTAGAGGCCCCTCCTAATTGCCCAGCCCTGCCTTGACAGCAGATAGCTCTGAGTCATTCTCTTCTTCCTCATCTAAATGTGGAATCTGAAGCCCTGGGGAATTTTTAATAGGTGTGGAGCCTGACTGCTTGGAACCACCAAGAGCCTCAGGTCTAGTTGAGAGGACACTGCCAGCAGTCAGATAGGGGCCATGCCTCCATCTTTAGCCTAATGGCACTTGACTCACTGGGAACTCAGTTAATGCTTCTGGTTGCTTTCACTAGGTCAGCCATTCATCTGTGTGAGAGATAATGGGACATATTGGGTAGAGTGTGCTGGGCTTGGGTTTGAATCTTGTCTCTGATGCTCGCTAAGCCTAACATCTCTGAGGTTCAGTCTTCTCATCTGTAAAGTAGGGATAATATAGAATTGAGTGCCTACATCACTGGGTTGTTGTTACGAGGCTCAAGAGAGATGATGTTTGTAAAGCACCTCACCAAATTTAAAGTGCTGGCAATATAAATGTTGGAAAACCAGAAATTTATTGCAGAGAATGGTGAGTGGTCCAGTTTGTCTGAAATTTTGAAATTTACAGTATTGGAGGGGGTGTGTGTGATACAGTGTGAAGTTAAAAATGTAGCTCAGAGCCTAGAGGTTGTTGGAGGGCCTTTAATACTAGGGAGAAGAGTTTGGCCTTTAATCCTGAAGGCACTAGAGAGTCACTAAAGTATTTTGAGCAGGAGCATGATCAGGACTGTGTTTTTAGAAAAGGTATGTAGGATGGATTGCAAGGGTGCGGTGGGCCAATGATCAGAGTTTGGGAGGTATTGTGATAATAGGAAGTAGGAGGTAGTAGCCTTGGTGCCTTAATATGCCTGGTGCTAACATTTGAGATGTGGTTTTAGTAAAATGACAAGTGGGTAAACCTTCAGCCTCTTAGGAATGTTAACTGTTGTCAGTTTTAACCTGTGAAACCTGTGAAAAACTGGTCTATGGTGAGGGGATTGGATAAGCAGGCTGTTAGCCAGTGGGGAGAAACTCATTTCTCAAGTCCCCAGAATAACTAAAACCACAACTCCCCATCAAAGCCAACTATTGAGACCAATGCATTGCTACCTGGCAGAGATTTCTCTTGTGTTGACTCTTTTTACAAGGGAAATTTCTGAAACCACTTTGGGTTGGTGGTGGCAGGCCTGACCAGTATTTCACCCATTACAGAGAATCTGTTGCCACCTTGGGCTATGAAAAGATCATAGGAAGCCTCTTCTTTGGGATGGCAAGGGGAGGGGGGTGGGGCATGCCTAGAACAAATCATCCAGTTCCACAGTGGGTAGTTCTTAAATTGGAAAAAACAAGGGATCTTGCCCATCACTCAGGTACGCACCCTGACCCTGTTTCCCACCTCTTGCTTGGGATCGATAACCAAACTAGTGCTACCCTTTTTCCTTGATGGGTGTGACCACCAAAATTCATGGCCCCTCTCAGAATCCATGTGATTCTGAGCTTGGACTCTCTGGACCCAAGTTCTCTTTTCTCTCTGTTCTCTCAATATCCTTCTCCGGCAGCACATCCCTCTTGTGTCCTATATCCCACACTCTCCTCTGACATTGCCTTCTATGGCTAACGTATTATAGTCCTTGGTATTAGATCTGCACCTTCCCCACTCCCCCGGTGCAGTTATTTTTATGTGTCTGTATTTTCTCCCCTTCCCCAAGAGAGTATAAGATCCCTGAGAATAGGAACCGTTTCCTTTCATCTTTATCTCCCCGTATCAAGCACATAGTAGTTACTTAATAAATGCTCATTCAGTTGAATTCAGGGGATAGCAACAGTGAGTTCAAGTCCAAGACTAAACACAGACCGAGCTCAGGAACCCCCTTCCCCTCGCTCTACTTCTTAGCTCCCCCTAGAAAGATGGGCCTGTGCCCTCTGTGCAGAGTACAAAGGCTAGCACTGTTTGGACCTTCAGATATCTAACTAGGTGGATTGTGGGCAAGTGGTGGAGGTGAGGGGATGAAAAAGAAGGGGGTGGGAAGAATATCAGAGAATCAAGCAGGTCTTTGTGAATTCTCCTGGACCTGAGTCATGAGCCCAGTGGCCCTTCCCTGCTTCAGAATAAATATCCCTTGGTTTTGGTCTCCTGGGGGACCTGTGGTCTTGCCTGTTGATGTTTCTCCATCAGAGGCTCCAGGAGCCACTGGGGCCTCCCACAGGAGGGGGCGTCGCCCAGAGCTGATGTCAGCCTTGATGAGGAGGTGAAAACTGAGTGTGTTGCCCATGTCTCCATGTAGCCCTCGTGTTCTCCCCTGCCATAATATTTTACAGTGAGATATTAATAAGCACTTGGCTTGGTTGATGTGAAGTCGTAAATAATACTGTGTTTCTCCCTTCCCTTTCCTGATTCTTCAGTGTTACACCGGTTCTAGAGGCTGCAGACATTGGCCAGTTCTTGGAACAAGAGAGACGGACAGAGACAGAGAAAGACAGACAGAGAGAGATACAGATAAAGACAGGGTCAGAGGGAAAAGAAAGAGAGAATGAGAACTGTATAGCACATATCATGTAATCCTGGCTTTAGCCCTCATTGCATAAAAATTGGAATTTGCTCATCCGCCTGACTCAGATATCCTCCTTACAGGCACCTCTCTCTGTCCATGTGTGTTGGGGGGAATGCAAGGAGCAGGGGAAGGGTATCATGCTGCTGTGTAGTCAGTGAGCCAGTGTCTGTGCCCAGAATTCTTTTTTGTGTGATGACCCCAAACTCCAGGGGTATTGATCGGCTCCGTTCTTTTGGAGGACAGCATTGCCGGATGCAGACAGGGACAGGACAGCTTGTATATTTCCATCGATCTTCATCCCAGTGGCATGGCGAGGGTGCAGCAGACACAGAGTACATCTGTCAGGAGATGGGCAGCTGTAGAAGTCCAGTGGCCAGCCCTGTAGGCAGAGTACCCAGTGGGCACAGAGCCCTGTCCTAAGCCTAAGGGGTAGCCTGGTAGAGTGGCAAAGAAGTACCCAAGGAGACCACATAAGGTAGTGGGAAAAAATAAAAGGGGCTTGCAACATTTGGAGATCTGGATGGGAATCTTTGTTGCCTTGCTGGTTCTTGTGAGCACAAGCAAATCACATAACTTCACTGAATGTCAGTTGCTTCATCTGTAAAATGAAGATAACTTCACTACCCACCTCACTGGATTATTGTAAGGAAAAGAAAGGGAGGGGAACTGAGCCTGCGATTCATTGATCTAGGGAATTCTGTGTGAGAAAACTCCCTCCACCAACGCAGATCTCTACCTTCTCTTCAACTCATAGTTTTAGAGAGTCTAGGCCTGACTCTAGGCCCAGCACTGTATCCGCTGCACCACCTTAGCTACCTGGGCTCACAAAGCCAGTAAGTGGCAGAGGCAGGATGAGGCCATTTTGCTTTGCACTATGCACACTGCTTCTCATTGTGAAGAGAACATTATAAACCTTTAAAGCTCAGTATCAATGTTACTTCTTGATAAAGGATCCTAGGACCATATGGTTAGAAAGGTTAAGTCCTTGACCCAAGGTCACACAGAGGGCAAGGGACAGAAAAGACATAGAAGTTGCTGCTTTCAGTGAGTTTACAATTTAGGCGGTGAAAAGAGAATGAGGACTCTAATTAGGATGGAGCATCAGGTTCTTTAAACTTAAAAACACGTGCCATTTTTCATTAGCACAGAAATAATAGCATCTGGTTAGCAAAGACACTTCCTCAAAATAGGAAGCTACAAGATGGTACCCTACCTGGGGTGGGTTTCTCCCCAAACCTGCCTCACTCTGGCTCTGGCATCAAAAAACCTGGGTTCAAATACTGTCTCTTCCACTTGCTACCTATGTGACTTAGAATAAGGGCCCTCTCTGAGCCTCAGTTCTCTCATCTGAAAAATGAGAGCATTGGATTACATGGATGACCTTGGAGGTCCCATCTATCATAACTATGATCACACACTACCTACAACTGCCCTTCATGCTGGTGTCCCAAGACCTCTCTCTCCTGTTAATCTTTCTCCTCACCCCAACCCTCCCACCCCACGAAAGAACTTGCTTCGTGCTATTTTTCCTGGATAGGAAATTTGTGATAGTTACCCAGATACAAAAACATCTACTTATGGATCTGGGAGGCACATCCCTACCTAAGGGAGCTTTATACTCACAAAGCAAACAGGAAGTGTAAATTACTATAATGCAGCCTGAAGACCTCTAAATGCTGAAGAAATGCCAGTGGAAAGCCTGGTGGGACTCCCTGTGCCTGAAATCTTCTGGGGAGGGTGCAAGGTGAGACACGTACATGTGTGTGCTCACATGCACAGATACCATAGCTTCATAGTCACCCGAGCTGTCACGGCGGCAGCTACTTCCCAGCGCAGGTCTGGATTTTGAGATGCTGGGGACCCCGGCTTCATAGGGACAGAGAATAAGCTGAGAGCCCTAGGATGAGAGAAGAGACCCCTGTCGGCGCAGTATGCCTCCTCCATTCTAGGATCAACCCCCTTCAGCTCTGTGTTCCTCCTTGCTTGGGAAAACTTCCTTTTTCTCCCGTTCATATTGTGGTCTCATCGCTCTAAGACCATAGGAATGTAAACGGAGAGCTTGGAAAGGGACTTTGTAGGTCACTTAGTCTCAACCCTTCATTTTACTGATAAGGAAACTGAGGCCCAGAGGTGCAGTGACTTCCCCATAGGATCCTAGGTTGAGAGCGGGATGGAATCATGTAAACATAATCTAACCCCTTAATTTTATAGAGCAAGCAGCTGTGGCTCTGGGGGGTAAAATCGTTGAGCCTGGTAAGGTAATGTGACTTCGACGACTCAGTGGCCTCTCAGAGGGCTAATGCTGGCTCACTCAGGGCTATGTAGGGAGGGGGCAGCAGAGGCTCCGGCTTCAGGTCACTGTGTTCTAGTGCTAGCTTTTTGTTTTTTCACTTTGTTTCTTTTTAGTTTTCAACATTCATCTCCATACGCCTTTGAGTTTTACATTTTCCCTGCCGCCATCCCCTCGCTGCTGCCCAAGGTGGCATGCAATCTGACATAAGATCTATACACACATTCTTATTAGAGCATGATAGCTTTTTTTAAAACGAAGACCTGAACTGAAGACTGTGGCAGCTTCTGGCCGACTCTTGACCCTTCTCCAGGTGAGCAGCCTGGGGGATAAAGCTGCCTGCACCTCCGATCTTGGTGTCTTAAGATGTTTGGCTGCTAGCTCAGCAGCACAGCTAATGTTCACATACTGACCCACCCAGTGAGGCATGGCTCCTGTACAGCATGTGTTACTCTTTAAGCACAGTCTGAATTTCCCCAAGCAATGAATGTGTATATTGAGAAAACTCCTGTTTCCAGGCTGCCTTGGTGACTCACTGCCCCAGGGGGAGTGTTTTCTTCCCACCCTACCCTGGGAAAGTAGAATTTAGTCTTATCTTACAAGTAAAGAGTGTTAAGACTAGCTACCCTTTTGGTCCTCCTGCCTTCCCCTGCCTTTTTGTTTAGGTCATGAGCTTTATCTGGATTCTGACAAAGTCAAAAAGGAAAGTGACAGGGGTGGGAGGAAATGTGAGTTTGTATAGTGGACAGCAGACTGGTGGTGGAATCAGAAGCCAGCCCTGAGTTCAATTCCTGTCCTGCGACTTCCTGCCTGTGTGACCTTGGGGAAATTGCTTAACCTACCTGGGCCTCAGAGAGGCAAAAAATGAAAAGAATTGGACTAGCCAATCTCTCAGGTCTCTCACAGTTCTAAATATGTGATCATATGAGAATATACCAAGACAGATAATCGTTGCAGAATGAAGCTTTCTGACTAACAGAATGAAATTTCCCCTACCTTGGGATCATAGGATGGTTGAATGAGTGCTAGAAAGGGACCTTTGAGGTCATGTAGTCCAGCCCTTTCTTTAAAAGATGATGAAACCAGTGCCCAGAAAGGTTAAAAGAAGTCACTTAACCCATAGAATTGTAGATACAGAGCTAGAAGGGACTGAGAGGTCATCTAGTCCGATCCTCTCCTTTCCTAGAGAGAGAAACCACAGTGGCCAGGAGAGATAAAATAGCAAAGGTCTGCTTAAGGAGTTTGAGGATGAGTGAGGTCCTTTTACCCTCCATCTAGAAGCATATATAGCCCTTCTCTCCATTCAGCTAAGGCACTCCCTTTCACCAGCTAAGTGAGACATGTTTCAAGAGTAGATAAAAACAACTTTTCTGATGTCAGGACTAGGCAGTTTTCTTTGGAAAAAGGTGGAGTGTGGATAGGTCCCATAGGCCAGTGGGAAGTGTCTCCCTGCTCTGAGCTATGTAGGACTTCTCTCGGGCCCCTATTGAATGCCTTAGGGGCCATGAAAGCCATGGAAATTTCCTGGTCTCAATAGGTCTGCTAAGCAGGCTTGGCTTTGAAGAGGGCTCCTGGCCACATTGCCTCCTATGTAAGGGCACTTCATCAGCCCAGATAACCAGAGAAGCCTCGTTCCGAGGCTCACAGTCCCTTTTGGCACTGACACTTCTAAGGTGAGAGTATGAAGGGCAGCTTCCTGATAGAGTCCAGCCTGGCCAAAGGCCTTGGAATCTGGCAGGCTTTGGAGGGTAAGGGTGGGATGAGGGTGTTGGGGGCAATGGTGCCAGGAAGTTGCCCCCAGCCCTTGAGGGAAAAAATAAGAAGCCTTCCTTTTATTTTAATGAAAAGAAATGCAAATGAATTCGTCTTCTTCCCCCCTTACCCCCTCCTCCAACATTCAGCAAGGGGCATCCTTGACCAAAGAGGAGAGCAAGAGATTGAGGCTTCCTTTTATTCCTATTTATTTAATTTTGTTTTTAAATTCCATTGTAATCGAAGCCTTAGGCCTGATACGAAAACGATTTTCAGACAGCCCTGCATGTGGTGGGCATTTATCTTTGTTAATTTATATGGGGAAAGGTAGTCAATCCTCTGGAGCCAGCTGCTGGCTCTTGGATTTCACAGGGGTATTTAAAATAGCAGTTTCTGGCAGTTGACTAGCAGCTAAGAGATTTTTTTTTCTCCTTCAGAAAGCAAAATATTGCATGAGTTGTACAACATATACAAATGATTGGAAGATTTAGGCACAAACCCATAACATGATTTTTAGCAAAGAGCTAAAGACTTCATCCGGTTTTAAAGTTAGCAAATAGGAGAAAAGAGGGTGGGGTTTGAGGAGGGGACGAAGTACTGGGGGGGGGGGGGGTAAGATACAACACAAATGTATTTTGTTGCTTGTCATGCTTGTTTAATTTCCCTTCTCGGTTCCAATTCAAATTGCCAAAAATACGTTAGATTACAGTGCATTATTTCATTTGCCTGCTTTATAATTCCTCCTTACCTCAGATGGATGAAAAACATTGCACTAAAACAAATTGACAGTTCTTGAACCAAGGAAGATCTTTATCCTTCAGAGTGTTGATGTAGAAATAAATGAAAGAAAAACACACTTGCTGGGTCTTGAAACAGCTTGAATTGGTATGTTTTTTTGGTAAGGATTGCTATATTTTTTTTCATTGTTCCCTCTACCTCTTGCTTTATTTTTCCTTCCCCTCTTCAGAAAGCTGCTTTCCTTAGATTAAAAAGTCCTCGTGACCTTCAGCAAATCATTGTCCCTCTCTGGGCCTTAGTTTCCTCCCCTGTAAAATGAGGTAGTTGGACAAGATGGTCTCTAAGGTCCTTTCCAGCTCTGACGTTCTGTGTCCTAAGTCATGGCCTTCTACTAGCTGGAACATTCTGTATTATGGGAGTCTATTTTCTAAATCCTTCCTGGCTCTTCCATTTTGTGTTCTGACATTCTTTGTTTTAATGTTCTGTGTTCTAAGTTCCCGTCTTGCTGGAGCATTGTGCTCTTGCGTTCTATTTTCTGAGTCTGTTCTAAATCTGTTCTCACATTCTGTCTTACTGTTCTGTGTTCTCTTCTTCCTGAAACTTTCCATATTCTAAGTCCCTTCCAGCTCTGACATTCTCTGCTCCTAAATTGAGATTATTGTTAACTCGGTGACATTGCCGATGGGTTTGAAATCTGTCAAAGATCTGTGGAATAACTTGAGTTTGCACGTAGGTGGAAAATATTCTCTAATACCTAAATTTTATTAGTTCTACAAAATGTCTTTAGGGACCACTTAAATATTTGTTGTGTCCCTATTATGTGTAATGCAAATTGCTAAGTGCTGTTGGTGTTGTTGCTGTTCATTTGTGTCCAACTCTTCGGTGACCCCATTTGGGGTTTTCTTGTCAAAGATGCTGGAGCAGTTTGCCATTTCCTACTCCAGTTTATTTTACAGATGAGGAAACTGAGACAAAGAGGGTTAAATGACTTAGCCAGGGTTACACAGCTAGTAAGTAACCACGTCTGGATTTGAACTCAGGTCTTTCTGTCTCCAAGCCTGGTGCTTTGCTGTGCCACCTAGCTGCTCTGCTAAGTGTTATGAGTAACAGGAAATCTAAAACATGGTCCCTGCCCTCCTGAAGCTTACAGCCTTATGGGGAGTGGCATGGAGGAAAGGAAATAAAGATGTCCACATTAAATGTTTTCATATATTGTTCCGTGTGACACTTGAGGAGTACATCCATCAGTCTTGATGGAATTTAAGAGGAGGGGAGTGCTTTTTGGAAAACTGGGACTAATAATGTATTCATAGCTAAGTTTCAGAGAGGTAGTGACTTGTCCAGGAATGCACAACTAGTTAGTGATAGTCAGGACTAGTGATGCACTTAGTATTGCGTGCTCAATTTCATTTTAGAAGACCTAGGTTTGAGTCCTCATCTCCTATTTATGGGTCCTTGGACGAGTCATCCAACTTCTGGACCTCCATTTCCTAATCTATAAAATGAGGGGAATGAACTAAGTGGTCTTTAAGATTGCGACTCTCTCTAAATCTGTGATCCTGACTTATCTCAAAATCTCTCTTTATTATGGCATTATACTGAATAACTAGAGAATCTTTAAATTGTATTTCATATCATTCCATATTGCAATTTCACATTGCAACCATAGAACACTGAGTTAGATGGAACCTTAGCAATCACTCCCTCACTCCTTCCTTTCTATCATGCTAAGTCTAGAAATCCAGCACAGAAGATATAACCTTTTCATCTCAGCACTCCTACCCTGGGGCCCAATTATCCTAATTGGTGATTGTCTCAGCTGCCCACTCCACCAAGATACATCCAAGACCAACCCCAGCCATGCCTCACTTCACTCCTTGACAGCTCCAGTCACCATTCTTGTAACTTTCCAAATGGGACAACCTCTCCCTGGCCACCACTCCCATATATGTGTTCTTTCCTCCTATGAGAATTTATGTTTTTTGAGATCTGATACGGTCTTTGCTTTTTCCTACCCAGGGCCAGGATGAACACATTTGTATAAGAAGTCTGTTTTACTTCGTTAAGCAGGAGACCATTTTTATGGTCACATTTTTCAATTTTTTTCTGGGTACATAATGAATGGTAAGATCAGCCAATCAAAAAGCATTTATTAAAGTATCTGATGTTTGCAGGATACTGGGAAGGCAGTCCTGACCTCAAGGAGCTTATAATCTTTTTTTTTTTTTAGGAGCTTATTATCTTGCTAGGGACAACAACAAATGAAGAGATATAGATTGATTGATTGATTGATACAAATAGATTCAAGAAAATTTTGGTAAGAACAGGAAAGGCTTCATGTAGAAGATGGCATTAGGGTTAGGCAATTCTAAGAGGTAGAGGAGAGTAGGATGGGTATTCCAGATCTGAGACTGGGGGTGGAGGGGGCGGTGCAATACCCAGTAAACAAAAACAGAAAGAACAGTTTTTAAAAGCCTGTCTAGCTGGGCTATAATGTGTGTAAATGAGGAATAATATGTAATTAGATTGGAAAGGTAGGTTGGGACCAGTTCTTAAAGAACTTTAAATGCCAAACCAAAGGAGTTTTATGTTCAAATCTGTAGGCAACAGGGGACTATTTGATTTTTGGGGGCAGGGAAATGTCATGGTCAAACCTATGCTTTAGTAAACTCATTTAGGGACCTCTGTGTGGAGGATGGATTGAAGTAGGGGGAGACTTGAGGCTGGGGCCAATTAGGAGGCTGTTGCACTAAGTCTAAGCAGGAGGTGAGAGGAACATGAACTAGGGTTGGGGTTGTGGTAATGGGAAAGGGGCATCCCCAGAGTTAAGAGCGGGTTAGAGGTAGAATTATACAACCTGAGTTTATTCTCTGCAACTTACCAAAGTATGACTTTAGACAACTCATATCACCTCTCTGAGGTTCTGTCTTCTCATCTTTACAATGGAGGTAATATTTATCTACCTACCTCACAAGAATATGGAGAAGAAACTATTGTTATATTAATGTGAACTGTTCTTATTAATGTGGATAATAATGATATTTGTAAGAGTAGCGTTTGTGGGACCTCACAAGATCCTATTTCAACCCAGAGATTCTTCTCCTTCCTCCGTAGTTGGGGCTTAGAGATTCTCAGCTTCCCACCTTGTTTGCCAGGTGACAGATTGAAGGGGAAATGAATGTGCTGCCCCTGGGAACAGTGGGGTATGGAGAAGCAGCATTGTGTCGCAGGTAGAAAGAATGCTCCTTTGGGACTCGAGAGAGCTTGGTTCTGTCTGGTTCTGACATTCACTAGCCGTGTGATTTTGAATAAATGACTTCCCCTTCCTGAGTCTCAGCATCCTGTCAGTGAGGGATTGGAGTCAGAGAGATCTCTTACAGGACTCTAATTAGGTGAGTCTGGGTATCCAGGGCTATGGGGAAGAATCTGTTCTTTGTCCCTTCCCATGGGAATGAAGAAAGTACTGATCAGAACCCCGAGACCTTCCCAGGACCAGCTTTGTGGGGGTGTATATCAGGCCAGTTTTGTGGAAATCATCCCCCTGCAATGCAGTGTCCCCCATTTCCTAGATGAGAAAGCCAAGGCAGGGAAGAGAAAGTCAGCTGCTTAGTTGTTTTATCAAGGCATCGGAGTTAGCATTCAGGCCAAGAATTCTCAGTCCCATTGAGCTCCCTCCCCAAGCCAGAGGCTGCAGCTACGCTGATCACCATCCAAGATTGCATTGGCCACAGGAGATGAGGATGATTTTTCCATTTGGTCCTGATGTTTATTTCACGCCCATCAATATCAGCACATATTAGGACAGATGAGGTGGTTATTTACAGACTATGCTTTTTCACACTCAGTAATTATAAACCCTCTCCCCCCAGCCCCCCAATTTGGTCAAAGTCGTGGAGATCTATTTTGGCAATTAGCAGTTTAGTATTTGTTTAATGGGAATGCAAGCGAGTGTTACAGCGCATCAGTGCTACGCTAATGATTTGACTCTCTCCTCCAGAGCTAGCGGGGTTGGGGCTTTTTTCACGGTAGGCGAAGGCCTGATATAGGGACAAGCAGGGAAATGGAAAAAGGAGAGTAAGGCATCTGGATCATTTGCCTGCTTGCTGTCCCACCTCTTCCCCCAGACACTTACTCGTGCTCACACTCACACACACACACTCACACTCATATAACTAATGCTGTAAATGGGGCCATAGATTTCCAAAACATAGCAGCAGCCACTTGAAAGAGCTTTGAATAAGAGGCCCGTTACACCAGATGCCACTTCTGCATGACAGCTGTCATGCCTGCAGAAACCAACTGCTTCTCCTCAAACAGCTAATGCCAGGATTGTTTCTGCACTCTTCCTCCTCCTTCTCCTCCCCCTCCTCTTCCCTTTCCTCTTTCCACCTTTCTGGGTTCCAGCTCCAAAACAGCAGAATGGAATTTCCTCCTTTCTCTCCTCGAGCTCTTCAGATTCACCTACATCCTTGTCCTGCCAGAGCATGCTCCACCTTTGCTTCCTCTCCTCTGCTTTTGTGGACATATATACATACGTCTCTGAGATCTGTGTGCATGCACACACACTTAAAAATGCAGAGCGTGTACACGGACTGGTCCTGCTTCCAGTTAGTATGGTCTTTGGCTCAGGTCTTTTGTGATTCCTGTGGCTCTCCTCGGTGGGGCACGGTGGCCCCATTATGTCTGTTCTCTGTCCCTTAGTAACTGGCTCTTACCACCAGAGGAAGTGGGGTCAGGCTTGTGGCTATGATGTAGGTGCCTGGGTTTCTGTGGACAGTTAGTTCATCTTTTAGGATCATTGGTAGAATGAACAGTGAATTAGGTGAGAAAAGAATATTATTACCCTTGCAATAAATACTAATAGCTTATTGGGTTGTAAACATTTAAATATCACTTAAAACTATGAGAGGAGACTCAGGATTCAAATGCTCATTTATGATATAATGGCTGACACATACTTGTAGTGTTGGCAGGGTCAACTGGTAGGGAGAGCACTGGGCTGGGCTTCTGGACCCCTGGATTCAGGTTACAGATTTGCCGCCATCTTGCTCTGTGATCTTGGAAAGGTGATTTAATCGCTCTAGCCCATAGTGTCTCTGCCTATAAAGTGAAAAAAAAAAATCCTGGCCCTTCTTATCACCTTATTTTCCTCTCTAACCCCTTAACCCCTGCCCCAATATTCTTTATCTTTTCTTGAGCCTATTGGCAGCAAAAGATATTGGTCAATGTGATCATCCCATTGCTTGTTTTCTTTGAAGGGTTTAAAGGCTGGATCTTTGTTTCTTCTCTACCTGAAATTATCATGGTCAGTACAGTAACTTTAGGTACAGTAATTGCATATGTTTGAGTCAGAAACTTTTAACTATCATATGCCAGAATGATGATGATGATGATATTTATATAGTGCTTTATGGTTTGCAAAATACTTTACAGTTATTTTATTTTCACTGAAACTTTGGGAGATAGGTGCTATTATTATTATTTCTATTTTGTAAATGGGAAATTGAGAGAAGTTAACTGATTTGCTCAGGAGGAAGTATCTGAGTCTGCATGTGAACTTGGGTTTTCCTGACTCTGGCTCCAGCACTCTGTCCATTGTTCCCACTTAGCTGCCGATAGATTAGAAGAAATCCTTCTGTACTTAAGAAGATGAGCCAACTAACAATCCAGGACAGATAGTTGTCTAAGGTTGGCCATGCAGTTCAAAAGAAAGAGAGCTTGATTTGGAGTCAAAGTCAAGGGTTCAAATCCTGACTCTGCTGTTTCTTACCTCCTGTGATCTTAGGCAAGTCACATTACCTCTACTGGCCTCAGTTTTCTCTTATGTATATTAAGGGGATTGGCCTCTTCTAAGGTCCCATCCAACTGTAATTCCTTTGTTCTTTTGGAAAATCTCTGGGGATTGAATTCTTCCTTACTTTCCTGAGAGTTGAGAACATGCCCTTCCTTTTACTTGGCTTGGGATCTCCTGCTTTCATGAACAAGTCCATTGCCATGACTAGAAATTTGCTTCCTCTCCTAATGCTTAAAGAATGGGCTTAAAGAATGATGTGTAGTCGTGAGTGAGTCCCTGAAGAGAGCAAGATTAAGTAAATGGATGGAAGATACAACTTGTAAAGGAAGGTCTGGGAGATTGGGATGATTTAAGCTTGAAGGGAAAAGAACTCTAAGGGGCAATTCAGATACGTTTTGGGGACTTTGAAAGTAGGATGCTGAGTAGTTGTTTTCCATGGTCACAGAGGACCAGATAAAAGAATGGGTTTGAATGAGAGCAGCATAAGTTTGAGGTGAACATGGAGGAGATCTTTGTGACCATTACAATGAACAAAATGCTGAAATAAAGCTAGTGTAGGTGCATATGGCTCTATCTTGTGGTGCAGGAGAAAGCAATGCAATATTTGGGGTCAGAGAACCTCGTGTTCAGGTCCCAATTCTAATGCTACTTCATCATTTTCTGGGATTGGAGCAATGGAGGAATCTGGGAAATGATGCTGAGATGATTTGAAGGGTGGAATACACATGCAAAAATAGCTCCTGCCGGTGCTGAGTGAAATGAGCAGAACCAGGACAGCATTGCACACAGTAGCAGCCACAATGTTCAAGGACCTAAAACTTTTCCAAAGGTCTCATGGAAAATGCCATCCACATCCAGAGAAAGAACCATGGGGTCTGAATGCAGAGCGAAGTAGACTGTTTTCTTTTCTGTTTTGTTTTGTTTTCTTTCCCATGGTTTCTCCCATTGGCTATAATTCTTCTGTGCAACATGACTAAAGTGAAAATGGGTTTAATAGGAATGTATGTGTAGAGCCCATATTGGATTACATGCCACCTTGGGGAGGGAGGGGGAAAAAATTTAAAACTTATGGAAGTGAATGTTAAAGACTGAAAAGAAATAAATCAAATATTTACAAATAGTTCTTGCCCTCAGGGAGCTAATATTCTTGTGAGAGAGAATACTCTTGGGGAAGTGTGTCCTCAGGTGCTTTTCTGAAAGGAAGGAAGAGGTGGCAGTATAATTGGGTTGAAGAGAGAAAGGAATATTTGGGATAATCCCTGTTGGGGAATGATATAGGATTGATCAGGAAAGAGTAAAAGCATTGGTGTATAGCAGTTGGGGCCAGTGGAGATTGATTGAATAACAGCTAAAATAAGTTTTTAGTGAACCAGTTTACAAGATCGTGTGACCTCCTTCAGCAGTACCAGAGCAGAACAAGGTCAGGCAGATGGCAGGAGTAATCCAGGGCTGAAGTTTGAAGAAAGATGAGACAATATAGAATGATAAGGTAAGAGATTCCAGGGTCAAGGGCAGTGTAGAACAGAACTGGTTAATGAAAGGGTTTAGGTTTTGAGGGAGGGAAAGTGAGGCTTCAAAAAATCAGGGAGGGTTGGAATGACTGGAGGTTTCTTAGAGGTGGCTAAATAGTACAGTGGACAGACCCCTGGCCTTGGAGTTAAGAAAACCTGACTTCAAAGCCAGCCTCGAACATTTACTAGCTCTATGACCCTGGACAAGTCACTTAAACCTTACTTGCCTCAGTTTCCTCATCTGTAAAATGGGAATGATAAATGTTGTTGGGAAAATCAAATGAGATATTTGTAGTGTGCTTAGCACACTGCCTGGCCCCTAGTAAGTGATACCTAAATGTCAGCTACTATTATCCTCATCATCACCTCATGATGATTAAAGCTCACAAGTTCTGCAGCTGGTCCCTTCTACTCTAATCCTCCCTCCTCCCAACCCTTTCAAGCAATGTTTAAAGAGATAGCATCCCCTCCTTTGGCATGGGCCAAAATAGACCCTGAAAAGGTTTGTGAAATAAACTGAAACCCATTCCACAGGTTTAATTAGAGGGGACTGATTTTGTCTTTGGAGGGTTGGTGATGGAGGAGGCTGGAAGCTGTGCACCTGCCTGCTTCCAAAAATAAGCCCTTGCCATAGGAAGAATCCCTTAGAGTAATGGCTGAAGTCACCTGGCCCTCAGTTATAGCCAAGCGATTGTAGGAATTCCCAGTCTGTTGTCCTCCACTGCTCCCTAATTTGTTGGGATTCATTAGCTCTATGGAGGCCTCATGCACTGTGGGACAATTGTTTGGAGTTTAACTAACATAACACTTTGACACTGATTGGGGGCAGGGGAGGAGCATAGTTTTGGAGAACCTTAAAAAAGATGGGTCTACTCATTTTGTTAATCTACATTTGACCAGAAAAGTTTAATGAAGTATCATTTTCTACTTTGTGCACACAGCACACATGTACCAAGCAAAACAAATTTTTTTTTCAGAAATCAAAAGAATAAACCCCTGTGCCAGGAACAGGCTGTAATCAGTTTTACTTGTGTATGCTGGGGAGTATTGTGGGAGGACATCATGGTTCTATAAGACATGATTTGCTCCTGTGCCCCTTCCCCCCTCTTTTTTTTTTCATCTCTACCACCATCTTCCTGGCAATGTTTTTTGCTTTTAACCAAAACTGATTTCCCTAACATACCCTGATTATATCTTCCTCCATTTCCTGATGGTGTAATCAGGGGATCCATGGACAAGATATTGGCAGGAGTAATGGTCTGAAGTTGGCCACTTGGGGCACTCCTAATTCAGCTAGCATCTGTTAATTCATACTCAGTGGCTGAGTACTTGGCTCCCAGAAATTTTGGACTCTCTATATGACCTATTCTGCTTTTTTGATTCTAAAATTTCAGCTAGAATGTGGACAGTTCAGGCTAACGTCTAGACTCCAGCATTTATCATCACTACTTTTGGACTTCTGCCATCATCCAGAGTATATATAGTCCAGTTAACTTAAATCTCCTGAAGAATAGACAATCTTTGTTCATCAGCTGAATCTTACACTTGGTGGAAGGAACCCAGGATCTGAAGCCAGAAGACCTGGGTTTGAATCCTGCCTGCCTCTTACTGGCTATGGAGCCATGGATGAATCACTTTATCTCTCTAAGGTGCCATTTCCACCAATTAAGGTATTGGATTTGATGGCTTAGGCAAGGTCCCTTCCAACTCTATGATCCTGTGGATTTTAGTGCCATTATTTATGGTATTAACCATGTCACAAATTTCTGTTAGTTTGAGATTTAACTTTGGCTGGATTTCTGCTTAGTGTTGAGTTTGGCCAGTTCTTATTGTCTTTAGCTGGAATTTTATTTTAACCCATAGCAAATCATCAAATATATGCTAATGTCATCACTGATTCAATTAAGATTCTTCTCTATTGGGGAGTAAGTAAGTAAATCTTTATTTTCAATGAAAAATTAAGGCAGGTGCTCCCCCTTGCTCCAAAATGCCCTCCTTCCTCACCTCTTCCTCATAGATCTCCTAGCTTCTTTTAAAATATAGCCCAGGTGCCCCTCCTACAGAAGGCCTTTCCTGATTCTTGTTATTTTTTATCTGCTCCCTCTTGAAATGTTTTTGCATTTTCTCATCTGCACATGTATCCCCTCAGTAGCTCCTTGTAAGCCTCTAGGGAACATTTTTGTCTTCATCTCCTGGGCACGTAACATAGTGCCTGGCACATTATAGGCAATTTATAAATGCTTGTTCAACTGAGAAATGTCCTCATGCTTTTTTTTTTTTTTTCCTTCTCTGTTACGGACTCTGTTACAGTAACTTCTCAGGACCCCAGATGGAAAATCAGATCAGATCAGGTCACCAGGCATTGATTAATTACCTCCCTCCTAGGGTTGTTGTGAGGATCCAATGAAATAATCTTTGTAAAGTGTTTAACACAGTCCCTGGCACATAGTAAACACTGTATGTATTACCTGTTATTGTCATTATCATTATTAAATGCTTATCATGAGTCCCAAGCTATGCTAAGTGTTGAGGCCATGAAAAAAGGCAAAGGAGGCCATTTCTTTAAACAGATTAGAACAGGGTGGGGAACCAGTGGCCTCAAGGTCACATGTGGCCCTCTAGGTCCTAGTGTGGCTCTTTGAATCCAAACTTCACAGAACAAATCCCCTTAATTAAAAGATTTGTTCTGTAAAACTTGGACTTATTCAAAAGGCTGCACCCAGGAACCTAGAAGGCTACAGGTTCCCAACCCCTGGGTTAGAAGAACTCTTCACCAAAGAGGTGGGAGCTGCCCCCAAAGGGAAGGAGATCAAGAGTAGTGAGTCCTAACACAAAAAAACTAGCCGTGTAACCTTGGGCAAGTTACTTAACCCCAAATGCCCTCTAAAAGGCAAAAAAAAGAAAAAAGGTAGTGAGTCCACTGATAAGGCAACACACACACACAGAAGGAAAAGAACAAGAGAGAGAAGAGACAGACAGACAGATGTATAGAGAGCAATAAATAAATATGAATGTGGATGTAGATATATCAAATGAGAAAGAATCAGTTCTAGACCAGCATTTTATTCATCTTTTTTTCTTTCTTCAACCCTTGAGAAAAGACTGTGAACCCTTGGTTGCACTTGCCCATTGAAAGTCATACTGGAATTTATCCTTTATTGTGTGTGGGATGGATAAGCTACAGAACACTTCATCTCAGCTTGGACCTTGCAAACTGTAGGAGAGGGAACCTAGAAAGGTCTTGTTGGAGGATGGAGGCACCTGAGAAGTTTCTTCAAATGTCTGCCTTCAGCATGTGAAGGACAGTGATGGGTAGTGGATAGAATAATAGACTTGGAATCAGGAAGACCAGTTGGAATCCTACCTTGGATGTTTGCCCATTATGTGACCCTGGGCAATTCAGTTACCCTCAATGCACCTCAGCTTCCTCTTAGATGTGATGATCTCCAAGGTCCCTTTTGGCTCTTGCTTGATGAGCCTGTGATCTTAGGACTACCTATATTAACCTGCATTATGTTCTACAAAAAATTTTTTTAAAAATAAAAACAGTATTTATATTTATCCATGTGGCTTTGATACAAGCTTAGGTATGTGATGATGGTAGAGAGAACCATCTCTCCTACTCCCAGCCCCAAAACAGGCCTGGAAAATTATCAAGTTTCCAATTCAGAATTACTGTTGGATAAAATCTCTTAGCAAAGTACACATATTTCTTTTCTTTGTGGAGACTGGGAAAGCCCAACCCCACCCCTCTCATCTTCAGGGTGGGTAAAGAGTACTTTTGGACACTAGGTAAATCACTGATCTTCAGGATGAGAGCAGTATCCCCCTCCCTTGTGAGGTTTAGAAATGTTTCCCAGTTGAAATCTGAAAAAGTTGTGCCTCACATTACGCCACTGATGTTGGGAGAGCTATTCATTGGTCCAGCTGTTCAGGAAAACAGTTTGGAATTATGTGAGAAAAGTCTAGTGACATGTTCATATACCCTTTGACCCTAGAGATATCACTATTGCATATAAATCCCAAGAAGGTCAAAGGGAAACATAAAAGTCATATATACATACACACACATACATACATATATACACACATCTATCTATCTATCAATCAGGATATTCACAGAAACCCTTTATATAGTAGTAAAAAACCAAAAAATGCAAAGTCAGTGCCCATCCACTTGGAAATGGTGGGTCTGTTTTGGTACATGAATGTAATGGAATACTGATTTTGTTGTAAGAAATAATGACTTGGAGTAATTCAGAGAAATGTGGGAAGACTGGTATGAATTGTTGCAAGTTCTATGAACTGAGCAGAACTTGGAGAATGCATGTACAGCCATTACATTGATGTTCATGAAGAGATCATTCAGCTAGAGCTGAGCAGGTATTACAATCAGTCCAGGTCCAGAACAGTTGATGAAATGTGCCTCCCTGCTTTTAATAGAGAAGTGGAGGACTGGGATTCAAAATGTTATATCCACTATATACTATATAATACAGTCTAATCCACTATATACTATATATATCCACTACATAATACAGCAGTTGCTGTATTGGTTAATTTTGCCTAATAATTTTTTCTTCTTACAAGGAGGGATGTTTTGGGGACAAGGGTGGAGATTACAGCATATACAGAAGACTAGGATATAAAAGTGAAAGATACTCAGAAAACAAAAAAAAAAAGCAGAAAACACCTAGTGCTTCCAGATGACTGCTGAAGCTTCTGAGTGACTTGCTCATACATTGACCAAGTCTTGGACCCAAACCTGTAGACCATAACTATATGCAACCATCTACCTTGCTGACTTGGGTTTCATTTGTTTCAAAGAGAGGGGAGCAGGAGGGGAGATCAGTTTGCTTACAGCTGGGTTGGGTGCCAGTTATCTTGACTGCCTTCTCCCTTGATGGAGCCCCACACTGGCTGCTTCTGTTTGATTCACGTAGAACCGTGAGAAACAGGCCTTGTTGAGGAGGCTGTGTTTTTCCCTCTATTCAGCCTTTGTATATTCAAATTCTCCTAGATTCAGTTGTTGCTATTCTGCCAGATTTCCATAGCATTGATGGCTTTGCTGAATTAATAAGTAGTGTTTTGCAATCCCTGAAAAGTTTTTTTTTTCCTAAGCACCCAAGCCTTATCCATATTGATTTTCTTGCTCTCTTCCCTAACCAAGATGTTTTATTTTGTAAAGTGTTAATAGAATTTTTCTTTGGCTTCGGCACTTTATCTATTCAGCAGACCTTTGAGAGTCCCATTGTGCAAACTGAACTATAGAGGAAAGAGTGCTATTCTTGTGTGACAATGACTGCCCTAAAAAAAAAAAAAAGAAGAAGAAGAAGAAAGGAAAGAAAGAAAGAAAATCCCTAAACTCTACACACTCACCAGGGTTGGGGGGAGAGTATCAAAAGGGGTGTAGAGAGAATGTTCCAACTTTAAGAAGGGAAAGAAGCAACCAATTAAATGCTGTGAAAAGGACACTTAAAAAAAGATTTTTAAAAAGACAATTTTAAGTGGTATTAGGAAATCATGATTTTTTTTTTAAAAAGAATATAAAAAGGCAATTTTGGGTAGTATTGTCAAGGTCACTTAAAATAAGTTTAAAAGACAATTTTTAGGTGGCATCAAGAAGGAAAATTTAAAAAAAAGAATTCAAAAAGGTAATCTTAAGCAATGTCAGGAAGAAATGTATGTTTTTAAATAATATTTTAAAGACAATTTTAAGTGGTGACATTAAATAAAACCATTTCTAAAGATGAATTTTTTAAAAGACAGTTTTAAAGTGGTTCCTGGACAGCTTTTGGTTTTAGCCAATGAAATTCAGCTACTTAAGAGCAGCTAGCTGTTCTGCTGCTGTGAGTTTGGAGTTCAAGATAAGGGATTGGCTCTTCTACATATTCTAGAGATAAGGGTGGTACAGGTACCCTGTGTACCTGCTTAACACTTACTGCCAGACCTCCCTTTGCCATGCTTCCTCTTTCTCTTTGGTTTTGACATTTGATAAGGACTTGATCTGTTCTGTGATGCCGTAAACATGAGTGTCCCCATTCTGTGTAGACAGTTGAACTGACAGCGCTTAGGGTTGAGTAGAGGATGGCAAAACAGGAACAGCCTGTATCTATTGTCTCAGTCAATGTCTAGACCTTCATGGAAGCCAGATGGGTGGGATTGGCTTATCCCTGGAGGGAAGGATGGGGTGGGAGAGTTCCATGGCAGAGGGGTAGGGGAACTCTGTTAGATCTCTGACATGTTCTTGTGCCCAGAGATGGCACTGTTGTATTGGCTGGATGCCTCTGGGAACAAGCAGATAGCATTGTTAGAGGGGGTTGTCATCACAACCATGCCATGTTCATTTTCCCTGGGAACCAACGAGCATGGCGCCTGAGAGGGAGACCTGTTTGTACAGTCTTGGTTGCCTAGCAACTAGGGAACCTTGATACACACATGAAAGGATTTTTTAAGCCAGTCTAGCCCCTAGAAAGTATCTGTCATGGATACATGATACATCCAAAGGCAAGATTTCAAAATCCAGTTTGGTTACTTTTCCTAAATTCACTCACCTTTTTCCCCCCTATCAGAATAGCCATAGCAGAGAAGGGACATGTGATACTTCTCTCAATAGGCTGCCCACTCTTATTCTGATTTTGTCTTCTCTTCCACTCCTACCCCCACCCCACCCCAGTCACCAAAGTAAAAGTTCATTTGATAGTCTCTACACTCTAATGAATGGTCAGGAGTCTCCCCCATTCTCATGAATGCATTAAAGCTGCACCAAGACTTTTGGAACAGTATGGGTGTATTTGTGAGCTCATCCATGTAGGGAACTTCCAGTGAGGAAACTCCCCCAGACCAATTCAGACCAATAACTCCTCTGCAACATATTCTTATTGCAAGGGTTATTAACCTTTTTTGGGTCATAACCCCCTTTGGCAGCTTGGTGAAGCCTCTGGATCCTTTCTATTAATTTATTTTAATTAATTAGTTTATTTAATTTTATTAATATTTTTAAATGCAGAAAATAAAATACATAGGAAACCAATTACATTGAAATGTTGAAACATTTTAGGAAAAAAGTTTAAGGAGTAAAGGTTAAGAATCTCTATCTGAAAGAGTTTTCAGGGGGGCATGAGAAATTAAGTGATTTGCCCACAATCATATAACCTGTATGTGTCAGCAGTGGAATTTGAACTCAGGTCTTTCTGAGTTGGTCTTCCAAAGCTGGTTCTCCTTTCACTATCACACACACACACACACACACGCATGTGTGCATGTGTACATGTATGCCTATCTGCATGTATATAACTTTATATACATATTAAGAGGAAATAAGCCTTTCTCTCAAACTCCAAACTTATAGCATCGTGGCATATGAGTGTGTATATGGGGTGCTCAAGGAGGACCTCTAATATGAAGGCTACATATGTACCTTTGGTGTTCACCTGATTCAGTCAGCTCTCACCTATGGCTCCAAGAAGCTGTAACATGTGCAGCAGCCACACTCTGTTAAACCATTTTAGCAGATGTGCTAAACCAGGTTGAGGGTAACCAAGAGGCCCTCAAATCTGTACCCCAAGTGCGTGAAGTCTTCCCCTGGTGGAATGGGTGGATAAAATGATTTGTTCCAATGGCCATGAAAGTGACTGAAGCAGACACTGAGAGCTTAGGCCTTGAGGTTCATCCAGTGCATCCTGGACCATCGCCAGCTGTCTTGACTTTTGTCCTGCTGGACTTCAGTGACTCTGGAATAGAGTGAGACTGATGACTTTGTGCAACTCTGCCTCACTTAAATCCAATTCACGCATGAATCAAAGCATCACCCCATGCCGTCATTAGTCCTCTTTGAAAATGAAGGACAAACCAACAGCAACATGCATGCATTCCTACGTTGTAGCATGACATAGATAGAGAGCTGATAGATTAGAAAATCAACAGTATAGCACTAGGCCAATCATATATACCGGAAACATTTAACATAAAATATAATAAATAGCAAAAAAAATAATAATAAATAAATAATAAATTAAAATAAATAAAAAATAAAAAAGATAGCATAACATAAAACAACATTTAACAACAGTCCACATACAAGTTGCTGGGGTTGTATTTTTCCTTCCTTGCTTGTATTTGTCCTTGGAGGTGGCACTGATAACAATATGGATGGAATTGGCAGCCTTGTGCACTTAACCTGGCTGAGAGTCTGCCTACAGAGTGTAGGTGGGTGATTATTTCAGCAGTGACCTTGGAGTTACAGGTTTTCAAGTCCACAGAAATAGTTAGGTCTGGAGTAGAGGGAACCCAGTCTATTGGAAACAAACCAAAGCTGAACTGAGCTGGGTTTGATTCACAAAGTGAATGTCAAATTCTCTCCTTATTGCTAGAGGGAGGTCAGGGTCCTAGTTCAAATTGGAAAGATTTGGTGGGGTTTTAAAAAAATTATTATTATTACTGTTTGATTCTTTGAGAAAGTCCTAAGTGGAGCCTGTTCTGTGTTGTGTTTTTCAGGTGGAGGATGCTATGCTGATGTTTGATAAAACCACCAATAGGCACAGAGGTAAGAGGCCTAAGGCTAAACGGTTCTTTACTCAATTTTCCTTCATATGTCACAGCTTCCGAAGAACCTCATCAAGCCCCACAAACTAAAAATAATTTATTCTGCCATCGAGGTGATGTGGACAGCCAGCTCTTGGCTGGTTGTGTAAATAGGCGAGAACAAGGCATGAATGATCCCAAACACTGGCTTAAACAAAAGTCTTGCTTATGTGGCTTTGGAAGGTGCTGCACAATGGTTTTGGCCTGGTGGATTTATGTTCCTTGTCACTGCTTGCTTAGTCTTGCATTCACATAAATTTGTGGGGTTGAACCTTGGAAATATGCTGAGTTGTGAAGTAAGGGCAGTCTTGGAATTGTTATGGGTAATCCCTGTGTGGGTTAGATGCTTATACCGACAGACAATGATGACATGTGTGCAGACCCATGTACCCTGCTCCTGCCACTCTCGGAATGCACAGTGACATTTCATCTGTGTCATTTGCTTGAATCCATTCTCCCTTGTGTTCCCACCCCCCTCCCAATCACCTCCTACCCTTCAGCCCCTTCCTCTAGTATGGAACATAAATGATTTAGAGGAAGGAAAATTGGCACAATGTTGAAAATCTTTCCTGGAGATCAAGGACCTACAAGTGAATGAATGTGCTCTAACAACATTCCTCCATCCCCCACAACCTCAAGCTCAAGATTTCTGGGGCAGTTTTCTGCTCTATTAATAAATTGGGGCAGGAGGAGCTACAGGGTTGGAATCAATAGTAAAAGATTCCATGTTGGTTGTGTTAACAGGGAGGAATGGAGAAGAGTAGCATTTCTTTTCCACTGCCAAGTTTGCATCTCGGTATTTTGTGTGTGTGTGTGTGTGTGTGTGTGTGTGTGTGTGTGTTTATTTTTGGTTTGTTTCTTTATGTTTTTGTGTTTTTCTGATTATATTACTTCTGTTACCCTAGTTAGAAACAGTTACCCTTCTTTAAATTGAGGAGGTTGGCCTAGATGGCTTCAACATCCCTTTTAGTCCCAAATTTATGATCCTGTGACCTACTGGTTATATGACTCTGAACAAGTCACTTAATTCCTCCAGCCTTAGTTTTCTCATCTGTAAAATGAGCTGGAAAAGGAAATGGCAAACCACTCTAGTATCTCTGCCAAGAAAACCCCAAATGGGGTCATGGAGAGTAAGACAGGACTGACTGAAAAAAACAGCTAGACAACAAAATCCAATCCAATGTACTTTCCCCAACACCATAGAAAAGCAATATGAAAGGGGGAGGGGGGAGAAGAAATAAAAGAGAAAAGATAATTCCTGTTTTGATGTGTCTTGTAATCTCTTTAACCTCAGCTCTCACGATTCTCTAAACAAGTACTAATACTTGGATAGAATATTTTGGGTGTGGGGAGGCAGTATTTGGGGGTCACAGGAAAAGAGAATGTGAAACGAGACAGACATTAAGGACTTCTACATCACACATTCTTTAACATATGATCATATCTATGGGTTGGCAAAACTACACCCTATAAACTCTGGCCCCTGACTATATTCATAGGTCCTTCAAGCTAAGTATGTTTTTTACATTTTTAAATAAAGTTTTATTGTATTTAAAATATTTAAAGTCATTCTTAGATTAAAAAATAAAACAAGGCAGCAATGTAAAAAGCAGGTGGTGGGGCTGGATTAGGCCCACAAGCAGTACTTTTCCAACCCATGATAAGGCAAGGATTCTTACCCTGTTTTGTGTTATGGTCCCCTTTGTCAAAGTTGTCCTTTTTCCCATTTAAATTTTCAGATGCTCTGAAATCTATCCACATACCCCTTGGAGGTCCATGGCTCTCCAGGTTAAGAAGCCCTGAGATGCTTGAAGGCATCTGACTTAAGTCCTATGAAGGATGTACTACCCAAATTTGAACTGTCTGATGGCAGTCATGGTAGGACTAGGTTTTGGTCTTTATTCAAGCACCTAGTCCTTGGAGATGCAATATGGTATAGTGGGAAGGCTACTAGACTTGGAGGCCCAAAGACCTAGGTTGGAATCCTGCCTCTGAACCTTACCGATGGCATAACCATAGGCAAGTTGCCCTTCACAGTTCTTGGCCAACTCCCTAGCACTTCTAAGCTCTTTATGATCTGTGTCAGTTGCAGGCATTTCCATACTAAGAGTCCCTTGGGCCCATGAAATTAAAGTTTTCATGTATTGCTGGTTACCTTCATGAAGCAGCTAGGGAGTACAGTGAGAATAGAGTCCTAGGCCTGAAGTCAGGGAGACCTGAGATCAAATCCAGCCTCATACATTTAATAGCTATGTGACCCAGGCCAAGTCACTTAACTGCTATTTACCTCAGCTGTAAAATGGGGGTAATAATGCCTATTGTAAAGCAATTGGCACAGTGCCTCTCTAGTAGTAGGTGCTATATAAAAATGCTTATTCCTTTTCCTCCCTTCCTGACATTGGTGAGATATTGAAGAGAAACCCTGCTTCTACTCTCATACTGCCATTAGCTTCCACAGTCCTTACTCTTCTATTCAGTTCAGCAAGGAATATATCAGGTGCTTATCACTTGCAAAGTGCTAGGGAGCAAACAAACTAGCAACCACAACAGCAAAAAAACCCACAGTTCTTGTTCTCAAGGAGATTCCATTCTTTTAGGAGACTACAAGATGGCCTTAGGGTTCTGGGACTGAGTGCAGCGAGGTGTCAGGAGCTCCAGAGGTCTGCAGTGACCACTCGTCTAATACTGGCAGATTGGATCGGACAAGGAGTGCCAAGAAGTCCCCAAAGGCTCTGCCCATTGTCCTTGCCACCGCCTTCTTCTGGGCTCCTTGGCTCTCCTTATCTCCCAGAATCCTTTTAGCTTCCTTCCTGTGTGGGTGGAGAACATTTAGCCCAAGCCACCCAAACCACTGACAAAAACTATTTCTTCGATCTGGCTGCTATGAATATGTTGTATGTCTATTCATGGGTCAAAACATTTGAGGAGTTAAGAAAAAAACCAATGTAAAACACCCATCATGCCCATCTAGAAAAAGGTGCCCACACACATTCAAGACTAATGGAGATTTTGGCATCAGATGATAATAAGCCCAGGAGGATAAACTTAGTCAAGCACCATATTCCAGACTTTCTTCGTTCTCTCCTTGCCCTGCTCTACTGTCCTGCCTCATCATTCCATTATCTTATCAAATAAAATGAGAGAGATCCAGCCTCCTTGGCTGGAACAGTCCCCAAGATGAAGTGCTTTTTCACTTGAGAAAAGGGAAAACGAGATTCAATCAAGAAACCAACCCTGCCATACTCCTCATAACCAGGACTGAATTTCTTATTTCATTTGCTGAGAAGAGACCTAACAAGACATGGCAGCATAAGAAACTGGTTCTCTAGAGGATTGTGGCTTCAGAAAGTAGCTGAGCAAAATGCTGTGTAATTAGCACATTAATTGTATATATATAAAGGAGCCCTAAGGTTATCGTGTAGTGAAAAATATGCTGGATTTGGAATGAGAGGACCCAAGTTCAAATCCTAGCTCTGTCACTCACTACCTTGTGACCGTGGCAAGTCACAACCACTCTGAGTCCAGTTTCCTCATTTGTAAAAGAGTTGGAGAATCTCCAAGGTCCCTTCTGACTCTGTTTATGATCCTATGATCATTGATCAATTTACAAACAAGTTCTTTTCTTTTTTTTTTTTTAAGGGGAATGAGTTTTATCAGTTCCTAGGAAGTACCTTGTCATAGGCTCATATATCCAGAGATGAGAGAGACCTCAGAGCCCCATCTGAAGCTGGATTTGAAATCAGATTCTCATACACTGTAGCCATAGCCAATGATCTTCCCATTGTGGTACCGCACCACCCAACCCAAGCCCTTCATTTTATAAATAAGGAAACTAAAACCCTATGATTTGGCTTGCCCAGTCAGGTCATAAGTAGCAGAATGGATTTTTGAACTTGATCCCTCCAAATCTATGTCCACTGTCTTTTAAGTGTAAGAGGCTTTGTTGTTGTTGAGCTGTATCCGACTCTTCATGACCCCTCTTAGGGGTTTTCTTGACAGAGTTACTGGAATGGTTTGCCATTTCCTTCTCTGGCTCATTTTACAGATGAGGAAACTGAGGCCAACAGGGTTAAGTGACTTGCCTAGGGTCACATAAGCTGGCAAGTATCAGAGGCCAGATTTGAGCTCATGAAGATCAATCTTTCTGATTCCAAGCCCAGTGCTCAATCCACTGTACCACCTAACTGCCCTGAAGTGGCAAAGGACCAGGTTCAAATCCAGCTCTACCACTCTTGCTGCTTGGACAAGACATTTGACTCATCTGTAAAATGGTTATGGGAATGGGAATGATTAGACCTAGACCATAGATTCATAGATGATGACTTTACTTCTCACTAGAGGTCAAATCGAGACTGAATGACCACTTGTCATGGATGTTGGGGATGTTTATGTTGGACAAATTGACCATTAAGGTGCTGTCCAATTCATCAGAATCTCTGATTCTTAAGATGACCTCAATTATTGATTTCAACAAATTGCTTTCATGTGTTGCTTAAAAGATATTTCAGATGTTATAGATGGTTCTCTGCCATCATAGGAAGGGTAGTTAAAATACTAAGCTTTGATTATTTTTTAGCCTTACATTTCCAACTAATTAGGGTATTGAAAAATTGAACGTAGTCATTTGGATACAATGAAGTTTGACATTTCAATCTTCAGACTGTTTAAACATTCAACTATTAATTCCTCTTGAAAATCTGCATCTCTGTTTCTGGCTCAGCTCAAGCACCACCTCCTACCTAAGACCTTTCCTGATGTCTAGAATTATTAGCACTTCTCCCTGGCCCCACTTTTTTCAAAACTTTTTTTATGAACTTTGTATATTTTAAAATTTACTCATCTGGGTACCTCTTATGTAAGCTACCTGATGGCAGAAACTGTTTTCAAATTCGTCTTGGTGTTCTCAGAAGCCAGTATGCTACCTGGCACATGGCAGGGACTTAAGGAATGCTTATTATGTTTTTTTTTTTTTTAAAGAAATTTTAAAAAAACAGTAGGAGAGGGGCGGTCAGGTAGCACAGCAAGTAAGAGCACCGGCTCCAGTGTTGAGAAGACCTGGAGATCGAATCCCGGGCTCAGACACTTAGCACCCACCCAGAAACACCTGGCCGTGTAACCTTGAGCAAGTTACTTAACCCCAATTGCTTAGGGGCAGCCAGGTGGCTCAGTGAGTAAGAGCACCGGCTCCAGTGTTGGGACGACCTGGAGATCAAATCCCGGGCTCAGACACTCAGCACCACACCCAGAAATAACTGGCCATGTAACCTTGAGCAAGTTACTTAACCCCGATTGCTTTAAAAAAAAAAAAAAACAGTAGGAGAGAGACGGACAAACTGAGGATGGTGAGAAGGCTGTCTTTGTGGTAGCACTGAAGGTAAGAGTAGAGTCTGCTGACTAAAGTCTGAGTCAGGGAGACATAGATCATAAAACATGAAAGCCTAGACAAGACCTAATACAAACTTTTCAACTTACAGATGAAAAGACTGAAACCATAGTGGCCTGGTGATTTATTTCTGGTCACATAATGAACCAATAAGTACTTGATTGAACAATAGATCCAAAAATTTGACTTCCCATTCCGTAGGACTTGAGTTGAACTCATCTAGCTTCCAGCCTTCTTCCAGCTGCCTTCTCAAAGAAGCCAGTATCTGGTGAGGGAACCTCTATGTTTGGGGGACCATTTAGTTACTATAAGAAAATGGTGGTGATGGTGAGGTGGTAAGGTTGACAAGACTGTTTTCAGGCATTTAAAAAAATCATAGACCCTTTTCTACATGTCACTGCTGGCCACTTTTAACAGCAGTACTGTCTTCTGTATAACAGTATGTGCCCTTTTAACCTATAGGAAATCTGAGGTACAACACTGTAGAATGAATGCCTTGTGTTACATTTGCCCAGCCTAGTGAGCGGCAGGACTGGATTTAGAAATTGAGTCCTTTGTTGGTTCTGCTATCTCCTCGCTTCAGGGCTTTCTGAGAGATCATCTGTGTTGAGAGAGAGAGAAATAGCTTTCAAATTTTTTTTGGTAGAGCTATTCAGTTTACTCTTGAAGAGTTGATGGAGGCTGTTGGAAAACTATTGGACTGATCTTCAGAGGATTTAATCATTGAGGAAAAAAAGTTTGTTGAGTTACCCTTGCAAACTTCAGATAAAATCTTGACTTGGGTATTAGGTATTGATCCCAGAGTAGGGAGGGGGGAGAGAGAGGAGACTTTCCAAGGTGTTGTCCTTCTAACTGTGTTATATAAGAGGGTTTTAGGAGGCCAGCTATTTTCTGACTGGCTCAGCATTAGCTGGAGAGTACTGGGGGAATAAGGTGAAAGCATCTCCTCCATGTGAGGTAGGTTAGGCCTTTGCGAGCACTCTCATCTCCCTCCCTTTGTCCCTCCAGATTTTCTTGACTGTGGGCTTTTGACTTATGAAAGGAGGAGGCTTTTTGGGGAGGAAGTTTATGGTTCCAGTACCTATATTTCTCAAAACTGACTTTCAAAGAAGGGAGCAATAAACCCCACCAGGATTGATCGGTTACAAGGAGACAGCACTGCCAGTGTCCCCACCCTCTAACACTAGAAGCTGTCCCATGATCCCTGAAGCAGCTGGGTTGCTGGCCCTTGGGAAGGGAAGCTGAATGGTCTGGAGCCCAGTCAACAGCTAGGCTGGTGTATTGAAAGTATATGGAGTAGGAGGGTGGTAGAGGGCAGCTGGGAAGGGATTGGTTTCTAGCTGAGTATAGAAAAGGAGTTTTGATCACCAGGGCCCTCACCCTCCTCCCTGGGTCTCCCATTACCCAGCAGGTCTGTTTGCTTCAAAACAGTGCCAGGAGCAAGGGAACAGGATATGCTGAGAGAAAAATAAAGATTCGAGTGATAGATGACTCGTTTTCAACTGTTAACAATCACTTATTAAATGCAATGCTAATGGTTTTTTTTTTTAGAGGAATAACAACCCTACAGATGGTCCCCGCTAGGGTGGCATTGGTCAGGGGAAGAGAAGGTTTGTTACACATGAACCATGGATATTTAATCGCAGAGATTGACATGGACAGGCTGCCTAGGTGGCTTGGATGTTGGTTGGAAGGAGATTCATATTGTCTGTTTCTTACTGTGTGTTGGAGCCATGGAAGATGAGGTTGGGGATCCAGTCAAGGGACCAGATCAAGTTGTAGTCTCTCATCTGTGACTCCTTGGCCCTAATGAATTGTTAAGTGCCCTCCCCCCATCCTTTCTCCTTTCCTTTCTTTTCTAGCATTTGCCCTTTCTCTGAATTTCTGTAGGTCCTTTGTTCAGCCCACTCCTGCAGTAGCAGATCCATCAACAGCCTTCCTAAAAATACCACTCACAGAATGTGCTCTGGCCAGGGCAGAGTGCAAGGGGCACAATCACCACCTTAGTCTGGTATCCTATGCCAGCCTTTTTTCAGTCTGAGATTGCATCAGCCTTCTTGAGTGCCGTAACATACTGTTAACTCATTGAGCTTGAAATCCTCTAACCCCCCCCTCAGATGTTTATCTAAAAAAAAATTACCATCTGGCTATACCTTCCCAATCTTATATCTGAAAAGTTGATTTTTGAACCTAAGTATAAAATTAACAACCTCTGTCTTCCTTCAAGGTTCAGTCAAAAACCATCTCTTAATTGTTAGTGTCTCTCCATATTGTATATTTGTATATATCTTATATATAAGAGCAGTAGCATGTCATGGTGGAAATTGATCTGACCTCAGAGCCAAGAAGACCCAGGTTGGAGTCTTGCTTATGATACATGCTGATTGGGTGACCCTGGACAAGTCACTCAAATCTCTCAGTGGGAGAAACAACTCTTTAAGATCATAAGTTGCAGAGAAGGTGCTGATTTGCATTGGTAGAGGAAGTTTCTTCATTGAAAGTTCCCTGTTCTAATAAAATCCCAGGTCCAGTTCAGATTTCCTGCCCCTTTATGTCGCATGTACTTATCTATGTATATTATCTTTCTGTTAAAGCAGGAACTGCTATGTTTATTGATTTGTAGGAAGGGGGCTTTATATTCCCAATGCCTAGCATAGTACATAGCGTTTAGTAAGCACTTAATTAGTGCTTTTTGAATGGGAGAGAAAATGCCTATCTTATGGGGGTGGTAGGAAGTGTATTAAGCGATACAGTCTTTACTTGAGGAAATTTCTTGAGAATACACATCAAGGACAGTGTCTGGATCATTGATTCGTTCCACAAAATATTTATTGAGTGCCTATTGAATGTAGACCCCTGTTGGAAACATAAAAAAAGATGAATACAATCTGATCTTTGCCCTCAGGAAGTTTACTGTCAAGACTAATATATCACAGACACATATGGACTTCATATTATACACCTTTGGAAAATGTTAACACAAGCCTAGAGCTTCCCAGAAAACTTCCCAGTGGAATTGCTGGACATAGTTACCTAAACCAAGAGAGGGGGGTAGCATGATGTAAGTGTGAGAGTCCTTAACTCTTTAGCTCATCTAGTTGCTTCTATTTTCATCATGTCACAACCTTACCTGCTCACCCCACCTCCCATCACCTTGAATCTGTATTGTTGTTGAGACCTTTCAGTCATGTCTGACTTTGTGATCCCATTTGGGCTTTTCTTAGTAAAGAAACTGGAGTGTTTTACCATTGCCTTCTCCAGCTCATTTTACAGATGAAGAAACTGAGGCAAACAGGGTTAAGTGACTTGCCCAGGGTCACACAACTAGGAAGTGTCGGAGGCCAGCTTTGAACTCATGAAGATGACTCCAGACCTGACACTCTGTGTACTGTGGTGCCATCTATCTATTAAAGAACCTTAATGGTTCTTTGCTGAGCTTGCCCTCTTTCAGAATCTTCAATAATCTTACCTGACTCCCCATCTAGTCTTTCCTTCCCATCCTTCCCCTCCAGGTTGGTCTCCTCAATGTCCCTGACAAACAGAAATTTAAATTCCTCCTTTACTACCTTCACTCATGCTGCTTCTTCTGCCTGGATTTGGCTGCCTCATCTTTCTCATCTCTTTGGATCACATTTGTTAATTCAAGGCCCAGCTCTTCCATTAAGCCTTCTCTGTGCCACTGCAATCTCTGGTAATATCTCTCCTGATTTCTTATTTCATTTACATCCTGTGTCTCACCCTCAGTGCCAGGACTGGTACTGTTGTTTATTTCCCCCTGATTATCTCCTGTGTCTTAGGTCAGCTTGATTATAAAGCTCTTAGAGGGCAGGGATTCTGTTTTATTCCTCCAGTGCTTGGCTATGGTATCTGGTATATTGTAAGGTTTGGAGTAGGGGCTCCATTAACACTTAAAACATTGATTTCTTCATAGAATGCTAGATGTCCGAGTCAAAACTGACCTTGGTAGCCATATTCCTACCCATCTATGAAAAAAGAACCTCTTTTTTTGATATATCCATCAATTGAGCATTGGAGAATCTTGATTGAAATCCTAGTCCTGCCTGGGTGATTTTGGGCTAAGTCATATAATTCTCTGAGCCTCTGTATCCTAATTTGTTAAATGTGAGAAATGACCTCTTAGGTTTCTTCCTGATCTGAATCTGTCTCCAAGGAGACCCAATCCACTGTTTCCCCAGGATCCCATTCCTCTGTGGAATAGTTCTAATTGTTAGGAAGTTTTTCCTTATGTCAAAGCCCAAGTCTGGATCCTTGTAACTTTTACTGGTTTTTCCCCTAGCTTTGCCCTCTGGGGCAGAGCAGAAAAAGTCTAATCCCTTTTCCAATTGACAGCTTTTTAAGTACTTCAAGATAGCTTTCATGCCTCTTCCCTCCAAGTTTTCTCTAGGTTAAATGGGCCTAGTTTCTTCAGCTAATTCTTATATGGCATAAACTCAAGGCCCTTTACTACCCGAGTTACTCTCTTAATGGGAATTGCATCCTTCCAATGGCATTCTTGATTTCCATTTTCCATCAGTATTATTATCATAACCATAATCAATTATGTTAATAATAATAATTGCTAGCATTTGTACAGTGCTTTCAGGTTTGCAAATATCTCTTTTTGTCCTACCAACAACCCTGGAAGGGAAATGCTATTATTATTTCAATTTTACAGAAGAAGAAACTGAGGCAGACAGGGGCGAAGTGACTTGCCTAGGGTCACAGAGCTAGTAAGTGTCTTGAAGTTAGATTGGATATTAGAAGGAAAACTTAGCAGAAAGTCAGTGATATCCTAGAAATTTTGAAACCTTTTTTGAAAGCGTGGCTCTGGGGGTGGCTAGGTGGCATAGTAAATAGAGCACCAGCCCTGGAGTCAGGAGGACCTGGGTTCAAATCTGGCCTCAGACACTTAATACAAAAAACTAGCCATGTGACCTTGGGCAAGTCACTTAACCCCAATTGCCTTGCCTTCCCCCTCCAAGAAGCAAAAAAGAAGAAGAAAGAAAGCTTGACTCTTGTGACTTCCCCAGTACTCCTTAAGGACCTATTGCTTAATTCTTATATGTCAGACTCTGAAAACAGGAAGAGTGTGTTAGTTATTGTTCTGTCATGTCTGACTCTTTGTGACCCTTTGTGGGATTTTCTTGGCAAAGATACTGGAGTGGTTTGCCAGTGTCTTTTCCAACTCATTTTACAGATGAGGAAACTGAGGCAAGCAGAATTACTTGACTTGCCCAGGGTCACACAGCTAGTAAGTATCTGAGGCTGGATTTGAACTAAGGTCTTCCTGACTCCGGGCCTGGCACTCTATCCACTGTGCCACCTACTTCTGCCAACATCAGTAACATTCCTTTGGCTGTTTGTGCCTGAAGAGCCCAAAGTATTTTGTGCTTAGAAATTTAAACTCAGAATTGGCAAGATTAGCTTATGCCTGTTTTATAAAAGGAAAAGCCAGAGCTCAGTAAAATTAAGTTACCTGTTCAAGGTCACATAGCAAATCAATAGAAAATCCATGTAAAGAATCTATCTGGGCAGCTAGGTGGCACAGTGAATAAAGCATAGGCCCTGGAGTCAGGAGGAAGTGAGTTCAAATTTGGCCTCAGACACGTAACACAAAAAACTAGCCATGTGACCTTGGACAAGTCACTTAACCCCAATTGCCCTCCAAAAAAAGCAAAAAAAAATCTAGCTCTCATCATGACAAGACTGTGCCCTCTGGAATTCCCTTTGGTGTCTCAAAAGGATGCATAATGAAAGGGATTAGAGCAGGGGTTCTCAGGTTACTGAATTGGCTTTTTTTTTATTCTGATTACAATTTTTATATTATTGGCCTCTTTTTGATGATATATGTTTTATTTTTTGCATTTAAACACATTATTCTGACATGTGGGCTCTAAGTTTGGTGTTGTTTAGCACACTGATAAAGTAGACCATGATAAACAAAATGTTAACAACCTGGATTAGGGACTGTGGCCCCAAAGTTGTGTTACTGAGAAAGCTGAATTATCTTGGATTCCCTTCAAAAACTTGGATTGCATCTCATTACCTAAAGGCAATTGTCCTAAGTGTGAGGTAGAAGCCATTCCCATAATCACTTTATTTATTAAAGGCAGAAATGATGGAGCCCAGATGGTTTTTCAGGAGCTATGACCAAAGATAATGCTTTTCTAAGGAGTAAAAATAGCCTCTAACATCCTGAATGCCTGCCAGGCCTTTCCTTTTGAAACTGACCTCTGAAGACGAGACTGACATTTTTATATACTCTATATAAAAATGATTAAGAATCTCTCTGCAATTATTTGTTTATTGTTGCCTGGTTCCAGTGAGCAAAAGAAGTATATGAAACAGATAGGGTTGTTTGGTGAGGCAGCAAGGTGACTGGGTGGGTAGAGAGCTGGGCCTTGAGTCAGAAGACCTGAGTTCAAATATGTCCTCAGATACAAATTAGTGGTATGACCCTGGGCAAGTCACTTAACTTCAGTTTTCTTTATTCCACTAGAGAAAGAAATGGCAAATCCCTCCAGTATCTTTACCAAGAAAACTCCATGGACATTATTGGTATAATATGATGACAAAAAGTTGGACACAATTGAACAACAACAACAAAAGTGGTATTTGTTTTTTAAAATTCTCTCCCCAATTGAACAAAACTCTAATAAAAATGAACAAGCCTCAGCGGGCAGGTTTGGGGTGCCAGAGATTTTATATACGTGGTCTTAAACATCAGTTATTATATAGTGACTCTCTTTACCTATAGAAAAAGACAAGAGCTGTCCACCTGCATATGTGACTGAATAGGAAGAAGGAAGAAATACAGTTCTCTTGACCTTTTTCTCTCCTTCCTCCTGTTTTCTCCCTCACCTTCCTTTCCTTGTTATTGACCACATTTTGTTTTGCCACTACAGATACTTCTCAGCAAATCCCTTACCAAAGCAAAATCCCTAAGACAAGAGTTAATTTAATAATTTGTAGTGGAAAAGGAGAGATGTGCTCCCTGTGACAGAGTAACTAACCTTGATCACTGAAATTGCAGATTCTTGGATTCACCAGGTTGACTTTATTTAGAAAGTTACCTCCATTGTGGACATTGCTCTTTTATTTATTCAGTCTTTGCTTTATTATCACTTCAAGTTTTTCTTCTTGTTTCATTGTCATCATTCTGTATGGTGTAGTAATAGCCATCATAACACTAACCCAGGGGTGGGGAATCTGCGGCCTCAAGGCCACATGTGGCCCTCTAGGTCCTCAAGTGCAGCCTTTTGACAGAGTCCAAGTTTTATAAAACAAATCCTTTTATTAAGGGGATTTGTTCTATGAAGTTTGGTTTCAGTCAAAAGGCTGCACTTGAGGACCTAGAAAGCCATATGTGGCCTTGAGGCCACAGGTTCCCCACCCCTGCACTAGACTGCTCCCCAGGCATCAAGCATATGGCTGATTTCCATTTTTTAAAAAATCTGTTTACATAATGCTCCTCTGACTATTTTTGTAGCCAGAGATCATTTCTTGCAGTTGATATCTTTGGACATAGTCCTTTTAGTGGAACCTTTGGGCCACAGTTTATGAACAATTT
Organism: Petaurus breviceps papuanus; assembly: GCF_028583685.1. NCBI lineage: Eukaryota > Metazoa > Chordata > Mammalia > Diprotodontia > Petauridae > Petaurus > Petaurus breviceps. The sequence continues at coordinate 1,435,882 of NW_027187335.1, read as the reverse complement.
AGTGACCAAGAAATATGCTTTTGAAAGATAGTAATTGCCTTTCTTTCAGGTCCAGGAAGGGAGAGGTGTGTTTTAGGAAATGTTGCTATTGTTACCTTAGAGCAGGTGTCTGAATTCTTGACAGAAAGCATTCTATGAAGCCACAGAATAATCACTGTTGCTAAGACTTGTGGTTCTACGCTTAGAAAGCATCTTGCAAAATATTGGGCCTGATCTACAGCTGAAATCTTTCTTTTTTCAAGCCCCAACTCATGCAATACCTCTTCCATTTGGCTTTCTCTGACCCCTACCCAACTAAAGGTTCTCAAGAAGATTGTCCAGGATCAACCATCTCTTGTTCTGTTACCTCATACGTACAAAGAGGGAGTTGGCCTAGCCTTAGATCAACCTTAACCTACATTCCTGTTCTAAATCTCTGATCTAAGAACCTTTAGAAATTATGAAAAAAGAGTAGAAATACTCAATTGACAAGTTTTTGTCAAATGTCTGATATGTGTGAGATACTGTGCTGAGCTTCTGGAACTCAAGAAATTACAGTCAGCCTTTTTAAAAGGGATCATCTCAATGCTGATGTGGTATCAGTTTGATTCAGTTCTAGAGTTGATGTAATTCCTGGATTTATTATTTATTTAATAAACAAGGTACTCAGCTAGCTCTGGAGATGCAAAGACAGACAGACAGATAAATAGAGATATAACAGTGCTTCCCTTTGCGGAGCTAATGTATAAAGTGTGTGTGTGTGTCTATCTGTCTGTGTCCTAAAGCAGTGAATGTAAGGCCCTTGTTCATTACATTATGTATTCTCCTGCCTTTCTGATCTTTTCATCTTCTGGTGAGTTGTTTACCATAGGTTCTGAGCCTGCAGCTTCTACCTGCGCAGCAGCTCCTGAAGAATGGGTACAAATTATTCTTACGTTATCAGGCCTGTCCACTGTCTTCTCTCAGAGAGTTCCACCGTGGACCATAAATGACCTGGGGCTCTCAGGCCATTTCATTTAAATTTGTATTTTGACTAGACTTTGGATGTCATTTGGATAGGGAAGACTCCTTCCACCAACAATGATCAATACTCGTTCTGTTAACATGGAGTTGTAGATGGAGATCTGTTTTATGTTCTAGCTAAATAAATACCATTAGACTTTGGAGAAATTGGTACAAACATGACCTACTAAATGGCCAATTCAAGAGAAAGGCTGGAGGTAAAAACACATAGCTGAGCCTGGTAAAGATGCTGTTTGTATCCCAGCATTGGCAGCACAGGTTCAAAGACTTCATCTCCTTAGCTCAGGAAAGCAAAGGGGTGCACTTTCATTTATATTCTTTCAAGCCAGGTTCCGGGGGCATTCATGTTAGCATTGTCATTGGAGAGGTTAATCAACATGTTTTGCCTGTGTTCTGTTCCTTCACCTGCCTTACTGTTTAAAACTAGGATAATGCAAAGTAGACAAACTCCTTGGCAACAGGCATTAGGGGGAGGAGGAGTGGGGAGGGCCACTGGGAGGAAGAAGTGAGTCAGCTTGAAAAGTCAGGGGACCCTAGGGTTCCTGGGGTGTGCTGAATTTTCTTTAGCTGAGGAGTAAATCTGAAGTAGTACATTCCCTGTTGAATAAAAGCCTTGGCACCAGAAGGGTGGTGAACTAATTGATCTTTCTCCATCTCTCTGGGCCTCGCCTAAAGGAAACAGAAGGGGGGGGGGGCACAGATACTTCAGTGAACCAAAGATGGTTTTATGTAGGAGAGGAACAATGAAGCTGTTGTTCAGCTCCCCACCCCCTCCCTTCCCCCACAGTGGCCCTAGCACTCTTCTCCCTGCTCCCTCTAAGTTTGAGGGTCTCTCTACAAGGGCAGAATGCAGATTCCTGAAAAGAAAGGAACTCTTCAGTGTTTGGTGACTTAATCAAAGCTCCTTGCCTTCACAGAATCAGAGCCCTAGCAAGGGGCCTAAGAGAGCCTGTGCTCCCAGGGTAACAATGGATTGAATCAGCTGCCTCATTGGTGAGCAGGGGCAAATTAAATAGGCCGAGGTGGGGGCTCCTGGGATCTCATTTCTTCCAACACTCTACTGCAATAGAGTCCAGAAGCAAGAAAAAATCAGAGAGCAAAACCTTAAAGGAAATAGCCTATTTAAATGCTACAAAAGTTTTCAAAACTGAAAATGAGGTATTTTTTTAAAATCAATGTTCAGCCCTCTCCAGTCTGACTAATCAATCAGCAAGTATTTATAGTCCCTACTAGTATACTGTGGCTGGGAGAGACAGTGAATTTTATCCCTAAGTATAGTATAGTAGATTTACATTGAGAGACTCCGAATCTGAGACCTGGTTTTGCTCCTTTCTACCCATATGTTCAATGGGAAAAAAACAATACCTATGGGGACAAAGGTCCTGTATGCAAACTCTACCTCTATGTTAACTGCCTGTATAAATATGGGCAAGCTGCTTCACCTCCCTGGGCCTCAGTGTCTTCATCTGTAAAATGAGAGGGGGAGACTAGATGGCCTCTCAGAACCCTTCCAGCTCTAATCTCTGATCCTTTGATTGATAAACTATATCAGTTCCTATGAATTTATCGAGTATGGAAAAGGAAATAAAGGCACCGTAGGTGACGTTCACATAAAAGGAAACTGCACAGATGGGGTACACTTAGAGAGGGAACTTTTCTCCTTCCAGTTACATTCTCACGGTAAGGACAGAGGACAGATGAAATCTGATAAGTAGAGAAGTGAGAGAGGAGGGATGTCATTTCAAATTGGTCTTCCTGCCACAGAAGGGGAAAAAATCTTTTCCCATACTTATTCCTCATTTTGTTTTGAAGGACATAAAGTCGTTCTCCTTCAATCAATAGTCAAAAATATTTCTTAGGTGCCTGTGTGCCAGACACTGTGCTGAGCGCTGGGGATACAAAAAGACAAATGACAGTCTTTGCTCTCACGGCACTCTCAATGTAATGGGGGGGGGGGGGAGGTCACTATCTAATACTGAATCTTTTGAAGATCAAGTTCTTGTGGATGATAAGTCAGGGTAATGTTTCTATAATTTACCCTCCTCCAAAGGGTCCATACCCACAAATGGCGATGACAAGCTCCAATTCCCTTTTTCCAAAACAGAGGTCATTATGTCCAAGTTAAAGAGTTTTGCTCACCTCTCTAGCAAGCAGGCTAAAGCCCTTCCCAATCAGAAGCAGGTAGACTGGACTGTTTCTGCAATGGGGATCCATAAACATGGTTGCTCCTGAAATCACCCAGGGAAAGGGAGACATGAATCTGAAAGAAATGAACTATTTAATATTCAACCATATTTGATCTGAGAGGCAGTGCGGTGTAATATTGATAGAGACATGAAGAGATGAGTTAGGTCCAGTCTCTGAACATATCTTCTATGTTCTTTTTCTGAATTTCCTTACAATGACCTTGAGCAAGTCCTTCAGTGTCCCTAGGCAATTCACTGAGATTAGAAATGACAAGAGTTGATCATCTGCATTTGTGGAATTTCTCCACCCATAAAAGCCAGAGGTATCAACACCTACTATCACCATCACCAAGACAATTTTATTTTCTTGAATACATTCCCTTCTATATGAACCAATAAAATGTCCTACATGGTGGCAAAGAAAGATGAATCGCAAATGCCACTGATCAATCAAACTACAAGTTTGGACTATGTGCCAGGAACAGTGTTAAAGGCTGGCGATATGATAAGAAAAATTAAAATGAGGTTTATCTTTACAGAATTCACGTTCTAATGGAAACACTGTCTGTACACATAGACATAAGTATCTCACAGACAAGGGATTATTATTATTTTCTTCTTCTTTGCGTTGCCCCCCATCAGCATCAAAAGCAGAAATTGAACCAGGGCTTCCTGATGCCAGGCCTAGGACTCTGCTGCTACTCCAGGTGGTCTAGTCATCGACTCTAATTTGCATTCAGACTCTGCAGATGGCCAGGGAGAATTGCTCATAGGACATGAAAGATGCTGCTGGATGGGAAGGAGAATGTGAATTCCAAACTTAAGCAGCCTCTAATATTTACCTTGAATTGGGGGAAGGGGGGTTGTTTTCATCAGGCAATAATTTTAATTATCAACAAGAGAATTGGGCATAATCAGAAGCATGGGTCTGATGAGTTTTGCTTTTTTGAGGCTGGAGGTGCTGACAGCTTTTTATGGTCCAGTGGAAGGAATATTGATCTTGGGGCCAGAGAACATGGGTTCAAATCCTGATGCTCCTGCTTACTTCTTGAATGACCCCACACAATTCACTTAATCTCTCTAGGCCTTGGTTTCCTCTGTAAGATTAGAGGATTGAACTAAATTTCCATGAAGTTTCCTTATAGTTCTCACGTTTGATCGGGGCTTTCTACTGAATGCCAAGAAAGCATCTGCGTTAAGGGATAGATGAAGGAGAACTACCTAAGGAAAAGCAAGATAATTCCACAAGTAATATATAACATGAGTTTTGCCCATTTTAAGAACTCCACAGCTCTGTACTCCTCTCTACTCCTGCCATAGAAAGGCAGAGATAGAGAAGGGGGAGAGACACACACAGAAGAGAAACAGAGACAAAAAGACAGAGATAGGAGGAGGAGGAGGAGAGGGGAGAGACAGAGGCAGAGAAAGGAAGAGAGACAGAAAAAAAATTCCCTGGACAGGAAGACAGAGAGGAGAGAGACACACACACACACACACACACACACACACAGAAAAAGCAAAACAGAGGGAGAGAGACAGAGAGCAGAAGATAGAGAAGAGGGAGAGAGAGAGAAAGGAAGACAGGGACAGAAGAAGATGAACAAAGAGACAGAGAGGAAAGACTGAAAGGAAGGGAGAGAGAAAACATGCGAACATGGTAAGATTACTTTGAACCTCAAAAGCTGCCAAATGCAGTTCTCAGCTCCCTTTTGTTACTGGAGAAGCCCTTTCAGGTTAAAACACTATTTGCCAAGTTCAGTCCTAGAGTGAGTTTTTTGTAGCTCACTAAATGAAGTCAGAGTTCATAATGGCAACACCTACAGACCCAAAGGTGTAACAAGACTGGTGAGCACAGCAGGAATGAATAATTACAACACTACCACAGGTACACTTTTTTCCCCTTAATCCTCTGGTTCATTTGGAAAACTCAGCAGTGTTTAAAAATAACTGGCCTAAGACTGTTGAAATGATGGAGGTTGTGCCTTTGAGCACTTCCTGTGATTGGATATTTCTTCTCCCTTGTCCCTTCCCCACCACTCAAAGTTTCCCCAGTTCTGGGGGATTCACTCCTTACTTCTTGGGCATGATCAGCTTTTCAGCACTGTGGGCTATACTGGCCCCTCTGCACCCAGTCTGCCTTGCCATCTCATTGATTGTCACAAATAAAGGGCTGGGTCAAATGCCAGTGACTCACAGTTCTCCCTTCCCCTCCCATGAAGCTGACATCATCTTTTTCTGTGCCCACAATAGATGCCACAGCAACAGTGACTCCAGCCTTCAGTGTCTCTTGCCACCAGTGTGCATGCCCCTTCAGATACTACTGTGTGTTCATGGAATTGTGAAGGGCTCAGAAAGCAAATAGGAAATACCTCTTTACTGCAAGGTTACAAATATGTCATGGTATTTTTGTAGCTGGATCATAAACCAGCTTAACTTCCATTCTTGAATTTCATTTCTCACCATGACTTTTCCCTTGAGGAAGTTTGGGTCTCTCCATGAGCTCAACAAGAAAACTTGGACTGGGAATCACAAGTGTCCACGCTCTGTGTCCTCGAACAAGAATTACTTGACCTGGGTTTCAATTTCCTTGTCCGTAAAATGAAGACATTGGATTAGTATTGGGGCTTCTTAACTTGGGGTCTGTGAACTTGTTTTTTTTAATGTTTTGATAACTGTATTTCAGCATAATCTGTTTCACTTATCCATTTGAAAATATTTTAAGAATGGGTCAATAGACTTTACCAGCCTGCTACTGAGGCCTCTGACACAAAAGGGATGAAGAAGTCCTGAGATAGATCTCTCAGGTCTGGAAATCTGTGAAACTTAGGTGATTTAAAGCCACTTAGCCCTGTGACTAACTCTGGGATGCTAGACAAATCATTTAACCTTTCTGAGCCTCAGTTTCCTCATCTGTTAAATGGGGCTAATAAAGAGTATCTCCCTCACAGGGCTTTATAAGGACAAAATGAGATAATGTCTATAAATTACTTTGCAAACCTTCAAGTTCTCTATATATGTAAGCCATCTTTACTCTTGTTATAATAGTAATAGCATCACTATTCCCATCAGAACCTGTATGCTGCTTAAAAAAAAAAATTAGTTTAAAATCTTAAAGAATTCTGGAAAGAAGTGGCACTGTGGCTTAATCTATAAAATGCATTGTAACTTTTGTATAAAGAAAGATGTTGAAGCTAGACAATCACTAATATCGCTCTCTGCTCTGAAATCCTCATTCTGTATTTCTGCTTATTAGTGGCTGCCAAATGTCTAGAAGGAGTCCCTTGACATCTTAAAAGTTCTGTGGTCCCACAATTCTATAATATTGTCTCGTAGCTGAAAAGGCTTGATTGTCTGATGGTTTAATTATCTCTGCTGAGGAGTCAGCATGTGGTAACAGAAGGATCGTTAGATTGGGGGTAATAGGGCCTTGAATTTGAGTCCCATCACTACCATTTAGCTGCATTACCTTGGGTAAATCATTTCACATCTCTTCTCCCTTATCTCTTACTTTTACAGGAATGAAACATCTTTACGTGATGGAATTTGGTGAACATCCAAGTTCAGTCATGTCCAACTTTCCTGACCCCATTTGGGGTTTTCTTGGCAAAGATTCTGGAATAGTTTGCCATTTCCTCCTCTAGCTCATTTTACAGATAAGGAAACAGAGGCAAATAGGGTTAAAAGACTTGTCCAGCATCATGTAGTTAATAAGTGTCTGAGGCTAAATTTGAACTCAGGAAGGTGAGGCTCTATCCCCACTGCACCACCTAGCTGCCCAAGGGTTATCAAGGTTATCCAAGTGGTACAGTAGTATATGCAAAGTGCTTTGCACACCCTGAACGCTGGTGTAAATGAGAGCTGTTGTTCCATTTGTGAAGCCCTCAGAAATAAAGACTGTCTGTTTCAGTTGTCCTGTACCATACTCAGCTGTATGTGTGGTGTGTGTAGCAAGTGGGAGGTGGTGATGAACTCATATCTGATGATGCTGATTATGGATGGAGCCCCAGCACTGTTGCCGAGCAACTGGAAAAGGGAATCTCCCACGTCCTCCTCTCCCTTATTCTTCCCCCAGAGCATGTGGCTTGACTTAAACATGAGTAAACCCACTTAGCTAGGAGTAAATCTCTCTTCTTCTCTCCCATTCTGCTCCTTGCCTATCAGAATGTTTTCTGAGGGACTGTTTAGAATATCACCCTAGTGAAACTGGGGAACAAAGTTCCTACCTACTTTCTGAGTCAAGGATTCATGAATGGGATTCCAGGGAAGGAAGGGGCCCTCCATGGCTGTTAGGGGTTGGTTTGGGGGCACTGTCATTTACAAGTGTTCCTGCCCATCAGCACATCATTTGCATGATCATTTATGCAGGATTACATGTATTTTTCATCAAAACTGTGTCTCTACATTTACTCATCAGAAGGAATCACTGTATTCTTTTAAAGAGGGGATTTTAAAAAAGTGATTAAATCTCAAGGTTGAGTGGATTTTCCGTTCTTTTCCAGCATTCCTTTCTTTGGTCTCCCTGACTTCCCCACCACTCTTCTCCTGTCACTGTCCACTCAGTCTCTCTTACTCCATTCTCTGAAGTGGCTACACCTTCCTGGGGCCTGCCAGGCAGCAAGTGGAGAACAGATGCTGTATGTGGTAGGCTTGCCTCTGTCCTTTGATGCTGGAGAGCACAAAGCCCATGCCTCTTTGCTTGGTTTGGCCTAGGGGCATAGCAGCTGTACATGATTGATTAATAGCTATTCCTGGATGCCATGGCTAAGTGACTGTTGTTGACGTTTCTTTTGACAAATTTTCAAAATTTTTTAACTTGAAGCCAACTGAATTCCAGCCAGGGAGTCCATAAGTCTTCTGAATGTCTCTGAAGCCACTCTTTCTCAATCCTATATTTAATCAGTTTCAACCACCTCACTGCAGTCCACCTAAGACCTATTCTTTCCTTTTCCTGTCAAAACCTGTATGCTGCTTATATCTATATCTATATATATATATATATATATATAAATATAATATGTATTTAGTTTAAAATATTAAAAGAATTCTGGAAAGAAGGACCAGGAATGCCTCTGCAAAATTCTTAAGCAGAGAGGCTCACCCAGCCTTTCACCTTTCCTTCAGGTAATCCTTCTCAAACATAATTTTGCCCTCAACAAAGGATCTGAAACTCTTTCATTCTAAATTGTAAAAGACTGGTAACTTAAGTATCCTCCCTTCCAGGAGTATTTACATTTATTGAGTGAGAGAGGTCAACTTATAGGTGAGGGTGGTATTTGGGGAAGGATAGAAAGAGTTTTCTCTGGGCCCCAGAATGCCACCCTTGCTACTCTTAAGTACTTGTAAGCTTGGCCATGGGAGTAACCCAGGGGGAAATGAATGACTGTCTTGGAGCCTGTAGAGAGTTTCTCAGAGGAAGCTGGGATTGAGAATGCTGTCTAGTTGGTGTCTGTGGCTTTGGAAAGAAGAATTTAAGAGGAAGTGAAGAGATGAAAGCAGAAGGGATTATTATTGGACACCAGGAAGGACTTGAAACTTAAGGAGGCTAAAACTCTGGAATCAGCTTCTGAGAAGGGCTGCAAAGACTGTTTTGGGAGATCTTTAAGACAGATCTGATATGATATGAGGTCTTTCCTAGTCCATAGTGGAATCCTCGGTTCACCTTCTTGTTTGTGATTTCTCTGATTTAGTCTGTTAAGGGAGGAGAGCTCTCAAGCAGAGACTTTGTAGCATACCCAGAATCTTCTGTGAAGGGAGAGTGTCCAGCCCCACACTACGCCCAACCATGGACCACATTCCATAGGGATCTGACCTTATTGTCATAGGGAGCCAATGTGCTGGAATTGGAAGAGAGCCCTGAGACAGGAAAGTCTGGAAGCCTGAATTCAATTCCCAGCATGCCCTTGGGTAAGTCACTTAAGCTTTTGTGAACCTCAGTTTCCTCCTCCATAAAATGGGCATCATATTACTTGCACAACCTACTTCATGGGGTCCTTTGAGGAAAGTGCTCTGGAAATTGCCAGTGCATCTCCTGTAAGCTCTTTGTCACTCAGATTTACCCGAATAGGCCTATTTGAGTATGGTGGAGTGGGATTCAAGGGACTTGGGTTCATCTCCCAGCTCTGCTTCCTTGGGCAGTAGCTAGCTAGGTGACTTCATCAGCAAAATGATCTTTAATGTCCCCTCTGAATCTTAGTATTAGGATGTTATGAAATTAAAAACTTCACTGCTGTGACATAGGGGAAAGAGCTCCAGATCTGCAGCCAAATTCTCTGGCTTCGAATCCCAGCTCGGTCACTGAGTGACCGTGGGCAAGTTTTTAATCTGTTTGTGCCTCAGTTTCCTTACCTATAAAATGAGAGGGATGGGACTCAATGATCTCTAAGGTCTCTTCCAGTACTAAACCTATAATCTTATAATACCTGAGTTGTCAAAATGTATCTATTCCAGTGTTTAGAAGACTGTCTTTTAATTTTTTTTTCTAAATGTCATTGCTGCCTTTGAATCTGTCCTTTACAGTGGATTGTGGGGAAAAGGAATGGAAATGTTGATTTGATTTTTTTTTTTTAATCAGTGCTGCCCTTTCTCTCCCCATCCACTGCCTGGGTGGGGCTCTGGCCTTGGGCATTTCTGTATTCCCATTCAGTGTGTCGAGCTTCCTAGGATGGAGGTGACCTAATTGGAGGAATCACTTTAGCCAGTGTCCTATAGTCTGAATGCCAATTTTTTGGAGGCTGTCCACTAATTATCCCCATTGCTGGGTAGAGAACTCTGTCTGCCCCTACTTTCAAAATCATTGTACTTGTCATCTCCAGACTTCTTTTAATTAAGTTGATTAATTTGCACTGGAAAGAGATCTCCTGATTCAGCTGGTGTATTTGTGTATAGACTCCTCAGAAAACACCTGGCAATTTTTCTGAGTGACAATAAGAAAACCTAGTCTGAAAATGATTGTTTCAATTACGGAGCCCCCTCCCATACCACTTTACCTTTAAAAATAATAATGATGCTGAAAATAATAATAAAGGGGTGAGCTTCAAAAAGGGAGCTTTGTATTTTGCCCACAATTCCATACCTGTTTTACAACACAAATGTGCATATGAACAATACTTGATAATTTCCCTTTATGAACCTAAAAAGAAAAAAACAAACCACACCACTTCCTAATGGACTCTCAAATTGTTCCTTGGCAAACAGAAAATATTTTAATTGCATGTTTTTATTTATTGTGGATTCATAGATAGTCCCCAGAAGAGATTTGATAGAGCGTAGCAATCTGTGTTTTTAAAAAATGAGAATGAACAATAGTGCAGTGATTTTATTTTCAAAATTTTGTTGCTGATCCCAGGTAGTATGTAGAGAAGTGTCAGAATGGAAAGTGGCCTTCAATTGGTTTAGAGAAGGAGAGAAGAAAGCCCATTAAAACAAAAAACAACAACAAAATAACAAACCTGAGTTGAAGAGATTAGAAGGAATCAAAATGGGAAAGCTATTACCTGTTCTTCCCTCCTCTGTCCCCTCTGAGGTTTTGTAGTTCATTTATTGGGAGACCAATTAAAATTCCTTAGAGGGAGGAAGAGGGGATGCCCTAGCTTGCTCATTAGCAATGATATTGTTAACTTTTACCTGGTGGTCTATTTGGCATCCACAGAGTGGGTTGTATTTTAAATGGCACCTCCTGGGTTGATAGGGTTTTGTTGCCTCTTCCTTCCTTCCTTCCTTCCTTCCTTCCTTCCTTCCTTCCTTCCT
>NW_027187335.1:1424022-1424938 GCF_028583685.1 Petaurus breviceps papuanus | reverse complement strand
CTTCCTTCCTTCCTTCCTTCCTTCCTTCCTTCCTTCCTTCCTTCCTCCCTTACCTCCCTCCTTCCATCCATCCATCCATCTGTTCTCTCCTTCTCCCTCTGTCGCTCTGTGTCTGTCTCTCAAGGTTCTGGAGTCAAATGGGAGTGGGGGGGTGGGCATGGTAAGAAACTGCAGGTAGCCCCTAACAAAGCCAGCCTGCCTGCTTTTAGCCAGGGAACAGCAGCTGGGAAGAGGAGAGGAGAGCAGCTGTGGTTATGCTATTAGTCATTCCATGAAGAAATGGATTTGATAAATAATAAGACATCGATATTAACAACAGATGCTTGGGGGTCAGTTGACTCTGATAAGAACTCCCAGTTAAGTGTGTGTTAGATGAGATGTGTATATGTGTGCATATGAATTTTAAAAGCACCACTAACCGCCCCCTCCCTTCCCTTAAAAATAGGTTGTTTTTTTGATGGAAATAAGACTGTTCATGCAATGGCCAAGAGACTGGATATTATCGAAGGGAATTTGGAAGTCTGCAAGGATGATCTTTCTGTTTAATTTGGGCCCCACCCTCTATCTTTCAGACAATGCTAAAACTCACTTTGTTTTCCTGCCTTTTCATTTTGATAACTGTTTTGATTTGGAAAATACTATGCCTTGCACTACATTTCCTTTATGATGATTTGCTGTGCTGTTCTTATCGTTCACCTTAAATCCTTGATAAGAACATTTTAAAAATGAAATTGCTACCTGACACTATTATAAAGTCTAGGCTTGAAGCCAAGGGAGAAACAAGAATGTCCTGGGCCTGGGGCAGGGGAGGGGGATGGCGGGGGGAAGATGGATTTAGAGAAAGAAGAGATTCAAAGGAATTGTAAGGGGAGAACTTTCTGTTTGCTCCTGCCTCTTGCACTCCGGTCTCTTGGGT
>NW_027187335.1:1386935-1423922 GCF_028583685.1 Petaurus breviceps papuanus | reverse complement strand
GGGGGGGGGGGGAGTGTGTGTGGGGTATTTTAAATAGACAGTAACAGACCCTCATGTTGCCTTACAGCATCCTGTGCTATTACTAAATCTCCTTCTCCCCCCCCCCCCCATCCTCCTCCTCCTCTATAAACAAAACTTATCATTTCTGAGGTTTGATGGCAATGAAAGGAGTTATGTACATCTCATGACTCTTGACCAGAAGAGCATACAAGCAGGGGTTCTTAGCCTGGGGTCCAGGGATTTGTTTTTTCAGTATTTTTAAAATTGTATTTCAGCATAATTGGTTTCCTTTGTAATCCAGTATATTTTATTTTTTGCATTTATAAATAATATTCTGAAAAAGAGACTGCTCATAGGCTTCACCAAACCGCCAGAATGTGGTGAGAGGAGAAGGGGACATCACAAAGAAAAATGGTGAGGAATCCCTGCATTACAGCATCCAAGTGTGAATGGTTTGGGTTAACCCACTGACATCTTTATAGCCCTCCACTGCTCACCTTCTGCCCATTAGAGGATCCTTTAGTTGTAGTGATGGGCAGCTTTACAGTGAGCTTTGTAATTAAAACTTTTTTTTTCCCCAGAAAAAAAAAAAGGAATTAATTTTTATTCAAGTAACTGCAGATAGGAAACCATAGTGAGGGGGGTAGGGCTCATGACAGTCTGGGGTCACCCCTTCCCCTGAGTCAGCTGGACCTCCTTCCTTTAACCCTCCTAAACTTTTTTTGTGGATAGATGTGTTATATGGCAGAAGATGGCAATTTGGAGGTGGTAGGGAATACCAGTAAACAGAAATAGCTAAAAGAACAGGTTGTTTTTACTTCATATGGTGGATTTAATGGACTCTTGTCTTAATAACTCATATGATATGAGAAGACAGCCATTTTTCCCCTCATAATAGGGCTACTCAGCTGATCTCTTTCCTGGTTAGAGTTCAGAGTTCTCTTTCTTTGTATTATGTTGGATATAAACTTAGAATGTTACAGTAGTATATGTTATATATATTATATATATATAGTAATATATGTTATAGTAATATTGCTACCCAAAGTTCATTGTGGGGGAAAGTAGGTCTAATAAGAGATTATATTCTCTAAGACTCACTAGCCTCCTCCTCTGATGTAGGCATCATCATCACTATCAGTAGAAGAAGGAGGAAGGCCAGAATGTAAGCTTTTTGAGGGCAGCGACTGGTTTTCAGGCGGCTTGATGGAACAGTGGACTGAGTGCTGAAGTTGAATCAGGTCTGAATCCTGTAGCCCTTCTGAGCCTTCCTTTCCTCATCTGTAAAACAGGGGTAACAGTAATTGTGGTGCCTACACCAGGATTGTTCTGAGGATCAAATCATGTAAAGTATTTTGTGACCCTTAAAACGTCACATTTTTACTGCTGTTGTTTGTATTCACTGCACCCAGCATAGGGCCCAGAACATTGTAGGGGCTTAATAAGTGGTTGCTGAATTAGTTTAAGTTGAATTAGTACATTTGAGTCTTTTGAGAGGTGGTGAAGACTTAAGATTTTTTTGTACATAGTTCTTGGGAGAAGGAAGAAACATTCTTGTGCCGTTGTCCTTCTGACAGCCACAATAAGTCTGGAGAGAGCTGGCAGGGGTCGAAGCAGTAGAAGTCTGGATCACAGTTGCCAGTGATTTCAGTAGGGATTGTGTTCAGTATGTCCCCCCTTCTCCTGAAAATCTAACCCACCATCAAAATGACTGCTTTTGGAACTGTCTTGTCTCTTTTGAGCAGGGACTGGAGACAACTAGACAAGGTTCGGTGGTAACGAATAAAGAAACATTACTTTCTGAACACAATCTTCTGTTACCAGTCACTTTTCAACAGACATTCAATCAAAATGCTAATAGCCGAGGCAACAAGGGACCGCAGTTATTGTAATACTAATTGATTGGTTGGAGGGTGGGTTTTGATAAGTGCAGCTGAAGATTTCTGAAATATGATTCTCTTTAATTACAGTGACACTAATAAAAATGAACAAATGATTTAATGATGATTTCCTGGGTAATGGCTTAAAGATTTTTGTTAGAGCTTAAAATGCGATATGGTATAAATTAACTTAAAAATGAAGCCCTGGTGGGTGGCCCATGTTTTATCAAGCCTGTGGGTTCTCTTATCTCATGTAGACAAATCTACACATCCAACATTCTCCTGTAAGAAATTTTAGAATTTGCTCATAGAGGAAGTCAGTACAAAGGCCTGTCCTTGATGTCTAAGAATAATGCTTTACAAACAGCGTTTGTAAAACAAGATTTTGTTTGCAAGAGTGGGGATCAGGTTTGTAGTAAGCCATTCACAGTCACTCCTTTGGTCTCTCTGGTCACTAAACAAAACAAAAACACATCCATAAGATGTCCGACCTGGGCTTCTAGACACAAGGCAGAATGAAAATGACTGAACCATTTGGAGATGGACTTTATTAAACAGGGCCTCTCTGGTGCTATATGCTAATGAAAACAAATTTCACCTGATGGTGGTTTTTTAGAAACCCCACTATAGGGGCATCTTTAGGGAGCTAATATGTGGATTTCAATGTCAGTGTGCTGGATGGTGACCTGTAGGGATGTCAGTATAGAGCTATAAAAGACCGTAGAAGTTACTCCCTTGTTTTACAGATGAGAAAACCAAGTCCCATAGAGATAAAGAGACTCATCCAAGGTCACATAGGCAGTAAGTGGCTGAGTCAGGATTTGAACTCTAGTCCTATCACTCTTAAATTAAACACTTTTTGCTGTACCACCTGTGTCCCCATGTCAGTTCATCTAGTCCATAAAGTTCATCATTGTTTTATGTCATGGACCCCCTTAGGCAGTTTAGTGAAGCCTGTGGATCCTTTCCCTGAATCATATCCTCAAATGCATAAAATAAAATACAGAGGATTGCAAATCTACTGAAATGTAATCATCAAAATATTTTTTAAAACAAGGTCATGGACCCCAGGTTGCAAATCTCGGATTCTAGTCTAAGCCCTGCATTTTGCAGCTGTCTGGGTCTCTGAGTATGGGCTTTCCGATTTGCACTGTTTACCAAGTGGGTAAGGAAAGATGTTCTTCCTCCTCTGTTTTCCATCTATCTATCTGCAAGTTTGTTTGAAGGGCTACCTGAAGCAGACCCTCTAAGAGTGACCTAAGCCCAGGCAAATGGAGGCTGAGCAAGGCTAGCATTGGGCCCTGCTTCAAGCTGGGACCTAGGTCCTCTTCTGCCTTTTCCATTGCACCTCTAAGATGACCTCCCAGGACATTTAGTCAACATGTTTTAATCTGCAGATTCTTTTGTTTGCATGTCCGGAAAAGGGGGGTGGGTGGGAAGGATCCCTAGCCCCTTTGTTACTCTCCTCTGAACCTCATTTAAAAAAAAAATGCTAGTATCCATTTGTAAATATTAGCCAGGCCCTTTTGTTTCTCTTCCCTGAAAAATAAGGGAGGTGGGATAGACAGATTTTGTGAAGAGGAGGCTGGGGTGGGTGCATTTCTGACAAATTAATTGGTAAAGGAGAACAGAAATCAGATTTTTGTTATTGGGGTGGGGGGAACTTAATTGGGGTGGAGAGGCAGCACTAGCCTTCCTTTCAATTTGTCAAGCTTTCTTTCAAAAGATCTGCCAAAGAAGAAAGGGTAATTAATAGGCTTGAAGTCATTTCCGATGTGTCAGTATTTTTGCCTTGCTTCCAAGTGATAATGTTCACAGGCTCCAGGCCTCGAGGGAGCCTTCCATCTTATTAACTTGTCTAGGAGAAACAGTGAGTGGGGACAGCTTGGGCCAGTGGGTGACAGGAAATAAAGATTTGTGGTGTACTGAGCTGTAAACACTGGGGCCTAGTGAGTAAAAAGAAGACAGAGAGAGAGATTGGCCTCCTTCTCCCCCACCACACAGAGCAGTATCTGGGGTCCCTTGGCTAAGTAAGTATTTGATAACTTCGAATTTGGAAGTTATCAAGAGTTCACACCAAGGGGAACTGCTGGTTGATTTGTTTTTTAATTTTTTTTTTTTTTATGGAAGCATCTTCATGAAAAGGATACATGTGCTTGGAGTCAAGAAGGCCTGAGTTCAAATTCTACTTCTGCCTCTAATAGGAGGGAAGGAGATGTGCATTTATATAGCACCTTACCAAATGTGTAAAGAAAGGTGTTCTTTCTATGTGCCAGGCACTGTTCTGAGTACTTTACAAATATTATCTCCATTTGATCCTTACAAAAACTCTGGGAAGGTAGGTGCTATTATTATTTTACACTTGAAGAACTGAGGCAGACATTAGCTAAATGACTTGCCCAGGGTCACAAACTTAGTAAGTATCTGAGGTCTAATTTTAACTCAAGTCTTTTTGATTCCAGGCCCTAATAGAATAAAATGTAAGTTCCTTGGACTCCAAGGACTAGTGGATTTTTGTTTTTTAATTTTTAATGGTTCTGCTGCTGTTATATTTGTACTCTTTAGTACAATTAGCATATTGTAGGTGCTTAATAAATGTTTATTGAATTGAATTCAATCACTAGCTGTGTGTAACTGCAGGCAAATCATTTTACCATTCCCAGGTTTCCTTTTCCTCCTTCTGTAAAATTGGAGTAATCCCTCCACTACCTAATTCACAGGGTATTTAATGAGATTCAAAAGAAATAATAATGTGGGTAGAGCTCTTTGAAAACTCAAATGCACTACAGAAGTGTCTATTGTTATTATTATTAATTATTGTTTCAGGTCTTGTCGTCTCTTTACTGTCATTCAGCAGCAAACAGTTCTGGGACCAGTATCTGTCTGGCTATTACTATTATTTTGTGTTTAGACTATGGACTATTATGTGGTTTTTATTGTTAATATTATTATGAAGAGGAAAATGTAGGAGCCTGATTTCATAGGGATGTAAATCTAGAGCCCATTCAGAGTCCAACTTTTTATAGGTAAGGAAATAGAAGCCCAAGGAGGTCAGGTGAATTTTATGTAACTAGCCTTTATATAACACTGTACGATCTGCAGAGTGCTTCACAAATATCTCATTTTGTCCTCACAATAACTTTGCTAGGTAGGTGCTATTATTATGCCCATTTGACAGATGAGGAAACTGAGGCAATAGAGTTTAAGTGATTTGCCTAGGATCCCAGAGCTAGTGAATGTGTGAGATGGTTTTTGAACATGGATCTTCCAGACCCCAGGCTTAGTGCTCTATCCTCTGGGCCACTTAGCTATCTCTAAAGGTCACCCTTGGTATGTCAGAGACAGGTCTCTTGCCTTTTGTCTTCACTTTCTTCCAAATCCTGACCTCCATCCCCTCCCTTTTAATCTCCTGAATCTACCCTGGCTTTTTAAGATTGATATACCTCAGTATCCTTGGTTCAGGCTTCCCCGTTGCACTCAGTCTGCACCAGCTGACTGTTCTGAAGGCCTAAATGTCATCTTCATTAAGAAGTGTGTATTAAGGGCCTAATTGTGCATGTCACTGTGTATGGCTTTGTGCCCATGCCAGATAAACATGCATGGGCCTTACTCTAGAGAAATCTGTGATCTAGGAATATGTGTGTGTGTGTGTGTGTGTGTGTGTGTGTGTGAACATGCCTCACTTTGCCCAGAACATGCATTCCTGAAATTACTTTTTGCTGAAAAAGCAACATAGTGTCAGGAATTGAGTGTTGAATTTGGAGGAAATACTGGGTTCCATTTCCACCTTAGACACTTGCTAGCTGTGTGACCCTGGGCACTCTCTCAGCCTCATTTTCCTCATGTGCAAAATGTGGGTAATAATACCTGTAGGCCTTACCCGTAGGGTTTCTTGTGAGGCCCTCGTGAGATGGGCGATATAAAGTGTTTTTTGTTGTTTTTGTTATTACTGTCGGTTTAGTTTGTGAAGGTCTAATGCTCTTTCCCCAATGATTCATGTTGTCATTTCAGAGACGCTTGTCTCTTCATCTTGGTTTTATTTGTAGTAGGTGATTCCTATGTTAGCTTCAGGTTTTTTTTTTTTTGCTCACCTATTCCCTCAAGCAATAAATGATCTATAAACCTCCCTTTCTGTTCACTCACTGAAGTCCCATTTAAAATAGCCTTTGGGTGATGTGAATAACCTCTCCCCGCCCCCATGCTTGTCTTTAAAGTCTGAATCTTCCTCGATCAAATTCTCCTCCAATAGGGCCCACCTGGAACCCATGGGGGAGGGGGGGGGGGGCTTCATTCCTCTCCAGGGTAGAGTGGAGCTCATTAAACACTGAGTGAATTTTCACATCTCTCTTCCCCCTAGGTTGCCTTAGATACCCCAAACCCCCTTTCCCACCTCTCCACCACCACGATTATTCCCCTGCTGCCCTGTTAGAGCTGAGCTTGTTGAGTCTAGCACAGCTGTCCCCAAGAGATGACATCTGGAGCCAACCAGGAATGAGCCTGGGGTTTCTGGATGCCTGGGGAGGCTCAGCCCACCCGGCTGTCCTTCATGTGTCTTTGCTCAGACATGGTGAAAGCAGCCACAGCTGTGTGAATTCAGTTGGCAGAAACATTTTAGCTTTCAACTCAATGTCCCTTGTTGGTTTGCACAGTTTTGGGGAGGATAGAGCATGGAGTAGGGATAGACCCATCAATGGAGTAACTCCAGTCTTTAATAGTGGGCCTGTGCCAAGTAAATATCACTAATACCACAAAGACCTGGGGGATGGGCATGGGAGGGGGGCAGGTTGTTTAAACCAAGGAGGGAAGAATCATCTTAATATTTGTGGTCATTCCTGTGGGGAGAGAAAATGAATAGTGCATCCTCCACTGACTCCAGCCCCTCCCCTCCTCCCTCTCTAGCCTTTGTCTGGGCACACATTATTTCAGAACCAATTAGAAGAAACCTCAGTAGGATTGAAAGAGTTGATGCCTCAGACAGATTCAGCTCTGTAAATGTTGTCGACCCTGGGAAAAAACTATAGATACACAAATGAATAATGTTGAAAGCCGGGAATTGGGAGTGAGTGGCTTTGTAGCAGTGTGGAGGAAAACAGAAGGAAAGTCTTACTATATAGAGCCCCTGACCAGTTCTGGGGCCTAGGTTGGGAAGGAGGCCCCTAGCTGGGGGGGGGGGGAAGGGGGAAGGGCAGTGTGCCTTTTTTTCTTCTCATTTGACACATAAGTGCCCAAAAAGTAGAAACTTAATTCAAAAGATCTGAGGTTAATGATGACAGCCTCAGTCAAAAGCAAGCTGTTCCCCATACCATTTTAAAAATTATTATTTAAAATAACAAGATTTAGGTTTTGGGGGGTCAGGGAAGGAACACAATACCTTTTTTTTCTTCTTTTTTTGCCTAGAGGGTGATGTTTAAAAAAAATTTCCCTGAAAATTAGGCAAAATCCCAGGATCCTTCCTACTTCCCCCTTATAACTTTTCTCCCTGACTGAGTGAAAAGTTTAGGAAGTTTAAAAAACAGAATATTGTGTAATTATAATAACCAGGCTTGACTCTACAGAATAGATGGATGGGAAAAGATGGGATTTTTGTTAGGACTTAAAGGAGGGAGAGAGAAGAGTGAACATTCCAGGCATAGGGAACAGAATTTTGCTAAAAAAAGATAACAATAAAATTAGTTTTTTTTTTTTTAAGGTTGGGAAATTCTATTATCTTCACAGTGTCAAAGTTGAGTGTGGCTTACATGTGAGTAAGTTTGCAGTATGGAAGTGGAAGGAGATCTAGATTGAGGGTAGTAGCAGGGAAAAGAAACAGTCCCAGAATCATTTCTGCAAATGGAGATACAAGAAAATAAAGCCCTCCAGGGCCTCGTTTATTTTTTTTTCCCCTCTTAAAGCCAAAAGTGAGAGTGGACAGTTGTACACACAGATATGTCCTTGTATTTGTCCCATGTCTCAATAGGGGACTGATCTATATCTGCCCTTCACAGAGTATGTTGTGAATGGATATACCAGTCCTCATCCCACCAACCTATCTGTGCAGTGGATTATGGGATCGTGGATCCAGAACTGGAAGGGACCCCAGAGCTCAGCTAATCCAACCCCTTCATTTTATAGATGCCTTGTCCAAGGCTGTACAAAGAATCAGCACCAGAAGCAAGATTCAAACCCAGGTCTTCTGACTGTAGAGTCATGGTACCACAGGAGTTTTTTCACCAAGTGGGAGTGTTGAGAAGAAGGAAGGTCATGGTAGAACACGGTTAATGATTGGGGGAGGGAGGAGAAGAGAGACTGAGAGACTTAGTTTTTAAATCATTTTTAGTATTCCAATAAAAATGAGATAGAGTAATTGTCACAAGAATGGTCTAATTGACCCCTGTGATTTGTTTAAAGGAACATTTTTGTTCATCCATTTGTTCAAAGTATGTCCAAATCCAAATAATAGTTGACCCCTGATAAATAGCATGATAACACACTTGCGAGATAGATGGGAGCAGCAAGGGACAGGCAAAAGGAAGCTCATTTCAATCCCTGGTGCAGACTTGGGTGAGGAAGGTTAGAGGGAGGGACGCAGGGAGCCATATTATCACTCAGACTACAATAAAACCTCTATGTGTGAAGCTAAGATTGGTTATCTAAGGGTTTGCTTTTCCCCATTCCCAGCTGTGGTCTGAGTTCTTCCTGCTAATTGTCTACTGATTAGTTGAGAGACAAACTCTTGCTAATGTTGGGTTTGAGAATCAAATTATCTGTAGTCTCCAATGTGTGTGTCTCACAGGTGGGTAGACACGGGAGGTGGGCTGGGGAGGAGCACTTTGATGTCAGGTTGCTGCAACCTCCTTTCTGGGGGAGGGGTTTGGGGTAAAGGAAATGGGGGATCATAGGAGAGACTCAGTCAAAGGAATATTGGATTTGGAGTTCAAATCCTGGCTCTTGTCCTAGTAGGGTGTGTGACCTTCGGCAAATCACTTCCATCCCACCCCCAATCCCCAAGAGTCCAGGATAAAGGGTGCTGGAGTTTCCTTACTCTTCTCAATCTCTGATCCCGTAGGTGTAGAGTGAGGGATCTGTGTGACCTTAAACAATTGACTTCTCCACTTTGGAACTTGGTCTCCTCAGAAAAAGAGGAAGGTGGGAAATCCCTTGTAGCTCTAAATATTTGATGCTGTGGGTACAGAGCTGGCACCTGAGGTGTACTGGTGCCATTTATTATCTGTGTGACCTTGAGTAAATCACTTTATCTCAGAGATCTTAGTTTTCTTATCTGTAAAATGACAGGCTTAGACAAAATGACTTCTTAGATACTGTCCTGCTCTAATTCCAAGACTCCCGGTAGACATAACATCATTGATGCAAATGGAAAGGAAGTAGCAGGCCCTGATTGGGCAGATGTCAGGAATCAAGTGTATGCAGCAAATGGAGCGCTTTTTACATGTATGTACACAAACACACACACGTACACACACCCTCCAGGCTCAACCATGCCTGCTCAAATACTTAGCTATCAAATGCAGGTGTTGAGGTTAATAGGAAGTCATTTCCCAGTTGGCCTTTGCTTCAGTGGCCCCTGACTGAGCTCAAAAGGTAGGAGGGAGGAAATTTAAAGTGATGGTGTTAGTCAACAACAGGAGACCCAACACCAGCTGGAGGAAAGAAACGGTAAGATGACCATCCCCTTATCCTATGGGTGATTCATTGTTCATTTGTTTCTGACTCTTCATTACCCCATTTGGGATTCTCTTGGCATAGATACTGGAGTCGTTTACCATTTCCTTCTCCAGACTGTTATACAGATGAGGAAACTGAGGCAAACAGGGTTAAGCGATTTTCCCAGGGTCACACAACTAGTAAGTATCTGAGACCCGATTTGAACTCAGGTCTTCCTGACTCCAGGCCTGGAACTCTTATCTACTGTGCCACTTATCTGCCCTATCTATGGGCTGTTCTTCATTCTCAAACAGAAGACTGACTGGGAATTCACTATTCCTTTTTTCCTCAAGTGATTGACCCAGGAAATGCACCTGGACAGGACAAATGACTCTCTTTTTCCTAGGCCTCTGAGGCTCCAAGCTGAAGGCAGGAACACCAGAGATGACTATTCTCTTCAAATAAAGAGCCTCCCTTGTCATTAGGTTGGCCTAGAAAAACAGCACCAGACTAGTAGTCATCAGAAGTCTGGACACTACCACTTTCTGACTGTGTGACCTTGGACAAATCACTTTAGTTTCCATTACGAACAGGTGGGGATAATAATTCCTGCCTTGCTTTATCTCACAGGAGGATCAAGCATTTATTAACTGCCTACTGTGTGCCAGAGTATGTGGTCCTAGCTTCTTAGAATCCTAGACAGTGCTCTAAGGCTGTACATTGCCTTCCCTGCAGGTGTCAATCTGCATCGCAAGAGAGTTTCAGATTCAGAAATTCCCTGTAATAGTGAGGTCACCAGCCAAGCCAGGCCAAATCCTCCCCAAACCACAGGTTTTGGAGATCTGAAGACAAAAATGAAACCATTCCTGCCCTCAGGAAGCTTACATATTTATGAGGAAAATAATAGCTATGCATGTGATTGTATACAGAATAAATAGAAGTTAATTTCAGGTCTCACCATGGGGAATTTCTTCACCTCTCTTCTTAGACCCTAACTCTTTTTATGTGTTCAGCAAGACTGTATAGTGGAAAGAGCCTTGGATTTTTGAGTCAGAGGACCTGCATTCAAATACTAACTCTTCTATTTACTACCTATGTGAAGTTGAACCATCCTATCCCTATGGTTCAGCTTCTTTATTTGTAAAATGAGAAAATTCAACTATATGGTCTCTAGGCATTCTTCCAGCTGTATATGATATATATTGCAGACGGTGCTCTGGGAGGGGGAGAGAGAACACATACATACCTGGAACCTCCCCTCAAGGAGCTTTAGTTTAGAGGAAAGAACACATACCCTCACAAATACACATGTTTTCAATTGCAAAAGCTTTGAAGAATGATCAGAGTCAAGTGGGATTAATCAGTGAATACTTTCTGAAGGAGATGAGTTCTGAATAATGTTTTGAAGGAGATTACAAATGTAAAATTATAATGTAAGTAAAGTGGAGAATTTGATTTCACATAATAGTATGTGGTTTTAGATGAGAGGCAAAATGGTAGTTTAACATGGTGTGAGATAAAACCCAGGTTCAAATCCAGACTCAGATACTAGTTGATGAACCCCAAAGTCTGTTTCTTCATCTGTAAAATGGAGATGATAATAACCTGGTAGAATTGTTCTGAGGATCAAATAAGAAAATTTATTGTAAAAACAAAATACATTAATAAAACTTTTTAAAATGAGATATTTGTAAAGCACATTGCAAATCTTAAAGTATGTGTTAGCTACCACAAGTATTATTTTACTATATAGTTTCTCAGTGTATCTTATTTGATTCTTTCAGTCATTCAACAAGTTTTAACCAAGTACTTACAATGTCCCAGGTGTACCAAGCTGGGCTCTGTGTGGTTATTCAAAGTTATTCAAACTGCATGTCCTGCTCTCAAGAAGTTTTTAATTGAGTAAGATGTATAAAAATTATCTGTAATAGAAACTTTTTATCTCAGAGTAGTTGGGTGTGTTGGTTAGAACATTATGGATGTTTTTAAGGCTCAGTTGCTTGGAATGGTCACCATTTCCCTCCTCTCCCCAACAATGGTGGCTGAGTCTCCTACCCATATTCATTTCTTAGAATTTTGGAGAAATTGGAAATGTGAAATCTTTTCAAGCTTGTCCATGTCCCTTATGGTGATCTCACCAAGAAGTTGTGATCTTTTGTGATCTTTCACTTGGTAATTCATACAGCTATAGACTGTAGGATTGCAAATCAAGAACTGGGGCAGACCTTAGAAGCCATCTCATCTAGACCAATTCCTTCATTTTACCATGAAGATACGGTGGCCCAAAGTGATTAAGGGATTTGCTCAAAGGTCCCTCATAAAAAGTGACAGAATCAGGATTTGAACCCAGATCCTTTGAGTCAAAATCCAGTGCTTTTTCCATAGTACCATACTGCCTCTCTTTTATTTGCATATATGATTTATCTTTACTTCTAAGTCTTCTCAGGACAAGGATTTTGGCATCTTGGCGTCTACAGTAGGACTGGCAACTAAGTGGTTCAGTAGATAGAGCACCAGGCCTAGAGTCAGGAAGACCTGAGTTCAGATCCAGCCTCAGACACTTACTAGGTATGTGACCCTGGTTACGTCACTTAACCCTGTTTGCCTCATTTAACTATCTGTAATGTGAGCTGAGGGAAGGAAATGGCAATCCCCTCTAGGATCTTTGCCAAGAAAATCCCTGTGGGTCACAAAGAGTCAGATACAACTGAAATGATTGAACAATAACAATAACAACAATAGAACTAAGCATAATTAATCCCTTGTACAATGAATGAATTTGTTAATTAAATTCATAAATTGAGTTCTGTTATTCCCTTATGCCCTACTTCTCCAATCTAAGCCCAATCAGACTCAATTCACATGACCCTGAAGTTGTCCCTACATCTGATGCTTCTCTGAGTTTTAGAGCTGAGGTAGCCTTAGTCTAGACCAAAGACATCTACCTTCTTTGTGGAGCCAAGATGTGTTTGAATTTGGGGAAGGAGAGAAAGTACAGTCAGAATTTAATGAAAATTTTGTTCTCAATTTTTTTAAAGAATTTTCTAGGACACCTCCCCCCTCCCCCCCATACTTGTTCACCTCTTACAGTCTTTAAAACTGAACCACAGCCTCTCTCCTTTTTTTGAAGAAGCATGGGATAGTGCACATTATCAGACATATACAGTGGATGGGTGAGCTGGTTTTGGTCCGCTTATTTTTTTTTCCTTGCTGACTGAGTTGAGGAGGAGAAAGATCTATTTAAGAAGGAATTTGATGTAAAAAAAAAGATACCAATAAAAATAAAGAAAAGGAAAAGAAATTACACAGAGGTCTTCAGAGCCCCCATATGGATTTTTGATTTCTCAGACTGACTGGGGTAAAGAGATAAAAGAGAAGAGTCAAGGGGAAGTTGGGACTAGGGAGTGAAAGGAGTTGAGAGACTGTTTAAATGTGCAGATTAATCCGCTTCTCCTCCTTTTAGGTCTGAATGGTCCTTTGAAAAATCATCCCAGTGCAGGAGGCCAAGACAACAAGAGACTTTTTCCCCCTCTCCCCCAGAGGTCTTTTGGAACGAGATTGGAAGTGGGTCTTGGCCAAGTATCTCCACTGCCCATCTTTTGTGTGTTTCCATCAGGGGCTGTCAGGGGAGGGGTCCCAGCGCCTGCTTTCTGTGCCTTCTTCTCCTGGGCAAAAGATAACATTTTTTTGAAAGTTTTGGTATTTATCAAGAGAGCAGTGTAGTGGTGAGAGCAAGCTGCTGAAGAAACAGCCGGGGGCTTATGGATAGAGCTGAACTTTCCTTTTAAAGCTGAAGCTGTCTAGAATTTCTTTCTCCCGAAATCATTTAAACAAACAAACAAAATGGAAAGAGTGTCAGGAAATGAGTTTCAGATTCTGGTTCTACAGAACACCAGACTTCATGACTGGTGGGTCCTTAAAAATGACACAGACCTCCGTTCTCTCTCCGCCCCCCCCCCCCTTCCCCCATGTGTTTCCTAACCAGAGAGGTTTGCAAAGCTTAAGGGGATTAATGCTCTTTAAGCCTCTGTACAGCTTCCTGCTCCTCCTGGGATATGGGTACTAATAAAGATGTACCAGCCTGGAAAGCCGGGTAAACACTGCTTTGTAGTCATGGCAACAGGGGGGAACCAGAGCATCGCAAAGTATTACTAACAAGAGTTCTTGTGATCAAGAGTTTAAGAAGGAAAAAAAGGTTCTTAAAAAATGCCAAGAGACTGGGCAAGGTAATTAGCTGCCGTGAGTTCTGAGTCAATTTATAGTCCGATGGCAGAGGCCTGGAGGGGCTTGTTTTTTACTAAGTCCCCTGACGTGAACTTAAGACTCAGCAAGACCGTGGCCACTGTTGTGTCCTCTACCATATGTTGGGGGATTTGCCAGCATAGAGGCTGAAGGTTAGGGGGGATTTCTTTTTCCTCCCTCCCCATACTCTCTGCAACTGCAGTGTAGTCTCACTTATTTGTCAGATGTCAGATTTATTTTCACCACCTTCCTGCATGCTGGAGGGGTGTGATGGGGATACCTGGGTGGTAGTTGTACATTTGAGTGTTTTGTAAACCCTCGCATTTAGAACTGGGTGTCTCATAGACATTGAAAGCTTATCATGTCCAAAACCAAACTCATTTTCTTTCCCCCTCTTCCTGACTTCCTTATTGCTGTTGAGAGAACACCACCATCCTCCCAGTTCCCTAGGCTTGCAACCTAGGCCTTAACCTCTCACTCTGTCTCACCCCACCATGTCCATTCTGTTGCCAAGTCCTGTTAATTCACCCTTCAAGACATCTCTGATATGTGCCTCCTTCTCTCTTTTGAGATTGCTTACCACCCTGATGCAGTCCCTTATCACCTCCTACTTGGACAATTACTGTAGTCTTCTGGTGGGTCTGTCTGACTCTCAAGTCTCTTTCCATTCCAGTCCATCCTGAGCTTCCAAAGTTACTTCCCCAAGATCTAATGTTCCCCCTGCATGCATGTGCAAGCTCCCACTTGTGTGTACACACACACACACACACACACACACACCAGTAAACTCCAGTGACTCCCTATCACCTCCAGAAACAAGTAGAAAATCTTCTGTTTGCTTGTGAAAGCCCTTCCTAACCTGACTTCTTCCTCCCTTTCTAGTCTTACCCCTTACTCTGTTCCACATGCTCTGCAATCAGTGACACTGACCTTCTTGCTGAATCTCACACAAGATATTCCATCTCTCAACTCCAGGCATTTTCATTGGTTGTCCCTCATGCCTGGAATGTTCCTCCTACTTTCCCTGGCTTCCATTAAATCTCAGCTAAAATCCTGCCTCCTACAAGAAACCTTTCTTGGTTCCCTTTAATATCTGTGCCTTTCCTTTGTTGACCATTTAAAATTTATCCCATTTCTGTTTTGTTTGTACATAGCTGTTTGCATGTTACCCGTTAGAGTATAAGCTCTTTGAGGACAGGGAATATTTTTGCCTTTATTTGTATCCACATTGCCTGGCATGTAGGAAGTACTTTAATCACAATGCTCATTGACTTGACACAAGGCTCTTTTGTATATTCCTTGTGGACAAGAGGATTCTCTTGTATTTTGTATTCCCAGTGACTTTTCCATTGTAGTTACTCACTGAACATTTGTTGACCATTTGATAGTATTGGCTTCCTCAGGTTACTCAAGGCAACAGGAAAGGAAAGCACCTGGAACTATGCTGGTACACTCATCCTGAATTTAAAAAAAATTCTGAGGGCACAGGTTCAAAGTTTTACCCACTATTTTTTTCCTATAGCCAGCGATCTTTTAAAACCAGATCTTGGTTTTATGTATTTTTGTTGTTGCTATTGCTGTTCAGTCATTCCTGTTTTGTCCAGTTCTTTTTTTTTTCTTTTGGGGGGGGGTAGGGCAATTGGGGTTAAGTGATTTGCCCAAGGTCACACGGCTAGTTTTTGTGTTAAGTATCTGAGGTCAGATTTGAACTCAGGTCCTCCTGACTCCAGGTCGGTGCTCTAGTCAGTGTGCCACCTAGCCGCCCCCTCGTATCCAATTCTTCATGACTCCATTTGGGGTTTTCTTGGCAAAGATACTCGAGTGATTTGCCATTCCTTTCTCCAGCCCATTTTACAGATGAGGAAACTGAAGCAAGCAGGATTAAGTGACTTGTCCAGGGTCATACAGCTAGTAAGTGTCCGGGGCCAGATTTGAACTCAGGAAGTTGAGTCTTCCTGACTCCAGACCCACCACCTAGCTACCCCTTTGATTTTTATTTAGGCCTCATTTATTTCTTTGCCCTCCTGCTCTCTTTGACCACATTTTGAATTATTGACTATTTCTGGCCCTCCCCCCACCCTTCCCCATTTGTCCTTCCCCTTAGGTCTTCAAAAAAAATCATATTATGTTGTTATATTCTATATTGTGGAAGTATAGATATAGATTTGCATATATATGGAAATATATATATATATATAGAGAGAGAGATATATATGGAAGCATGTATACACACACACACACACACACAACATCAGTTAGAAATACCAGGCTATGTTTTCCTTGTGATGGACACAAAGAGATCATCTGTTTAGAGCTGGAAAAGGTCTTAGAAACCTTCTAGTCCAACTCTCTTATTTTGCAGATGAGGAAGTTGGGAGTCAGAGAGGTTTAAATAACTTGACCAGAGTCACTTGGATAGTAAAGTGGTAATGGCAGGATTTGAATCTGGGTCCCTGACTGGACCCAGATTTAACTGAGCAGCTCCATCACTTTTTCTGCTGGACCATATTGCTGTGAAGGAAAACATACCAGTTCAGGAAATGCATATCTGATGATCAGAGGAGAGCAAGTCTCCAGAACTTCATGGTGACTCATGGTTAGCATCAGTTCTAATGAGGCCAGGACCATACATTCAGTTCCCATTTGGGCCAGTTGGCAACACAGTAAGTCCCTCTCCTGACAAGCCATCTTGTCTATGAAAAATTTATTTCCATCCTGCACCCCAAGGGCAACAGGGAAGAGAGTATATAACCTGATGGAAAACCCATCTCAACGTCTATGACTTGCCCAAGGTCATGCAGATATGAAGCATTGGAGCCAAAATTCAAAATTGTGTCTTCTGATTTCAAATATAATATTCTCTCTATGTCATATAAGAAGTTTTGTAATAATAATGTTTTTTTTTTAATCTTGGATTTATAAAACTATGTTTTTTAAGGCATCTTCACATACATTTGGCATCCTCAATCAGGAGCCCTGGCTTATGAGTAAGTCATCTATCACCATCCATAAAATGAGCTGGAGATAGTGAGTCTAAAATACTTTTAACTCCAAAGACAAGCACTTTCTAGCTCCCAACAGAATGCCTTGAAAATAGTAGGCATGAAATAAATTAACCCCTGGATTGAATTGATGGTGCTGGCACATTCCTGAATGGCTATACCAAGTGCCCTTTGTTTCCTGGTTTAAAACACCTGGGGAATGAATGGGTAAAAAGATACGCTCTCCTCTGCATATCCAGAGTTAACAAGCTGTTGAGGGACCTGCAAAGAGAGGCCTCTGTGGTCCCATGATCCCAAGTGGGAACTAGGAAGCCATTTTCCCGTAACAGCAATGTCATAAGTGGTAGTTAAGGTCCCAGGCTGATTTAACCCATGCTGTGTCTTAAGTATCAAGACCACATAGTAGAAAAGGAAAGAATGCTCCTAAGATTTGAAATAAAAGGGCTTAGGCTCAAGTCCCACCTCAGCCACTTACTTGTTTGTCTTAATATTTAAATGTATATAGTCCTTTAAGGTTTGCAAAACAACTTAGTCAAAACAGTGCTATGTGGTAAGTCAGGCAAGTATGATTAGCCTTAATTTTACAGATGAAGAAACTAAGGATCTTGAACAGGTAAGCATCAGAAACAGTATTCAAACCCTACTTTCCCATCTCCAGGAGTGGCACACCATTCTCTCTGCTGATAACGAGCCTCTCTGATTATATCTAGGCTGCTCTTCAAATGATGGGTACACAGACCTTCACTGGGCACCTACTCAAAAGCTTTCTAAGCTACAAAGACATGCCAGAGGGGGCAGCTAGGTGGCGCAGTGAGTAGAGCATGGACCCTGGAGTCAGGAGAGCCTGAGTTCAAATCCGGCCTCAGACACTTAACACTTACTAGCCCTGTGACCTTGGGCAAGTCACTTAACCCCAATTGCCCTACCCTCCCCCCTCCAAAAAACAACAATTAAGAAAATAAAAAAGACATGCCAGAGTTTGTAACTACATTGGTATGGCCTTTATAAACCCACTAGCAAAATCTCAAAGGTTTCATCACAGTGGGGAGGTGATCTTGAGGCCTTGTGCCCAGTTTTTTTTTTTAACAAATATAATATTTTATTTTTCCCCTAATTACATGTTAAAACAAATTTTAAGCATTTTTTTATAGTTTTATTTCCAGAGTCTATCCCTTCTTCCCCTTCTACATCCCTGAGACAGTAATTAATCTGATAGAGTTTATACATATGCAGTCATGTAACATTTCCTTATTAGTCATTTTATACAAGAAGACTCAAACTTTAAGAAAGAAAGAGGAAAAATAGCATGCTTCAGTCTGTATTTAGACAATGTTAGTTCTTTCTCTGGAGGCAGATAGTATGCTTCATCATGAGTTCTTTGGGATTGTTTCAGATCATTGTGCTGCTAAGTCATTCACAGTTCTTCACCATCCGATATTGCTGTTACTGTGTACAATGTTCTGCTGATTCTGGTCACTTCACTCTGTATCAGTTTATGTAAGTCTTTTCAGGTTTTTCTGAAATCATCCTGCTTGTCATTTCTTATAGCACAATAATAGTCCATCACAATCACATACCACAGCTTTTTTAGCTATTCCATAATTGATGGGCCTCCTCTCGATTTCCAATTCTTAGCCACCACAAAAAGAGCGGCTATAAATATTTTTCTTATAACCATTTTCGAGAGAATTCACCTCTCCAATCATAGATAATTCCTCTAGGAGGGACCTTCGAAGTCATGGAATCTAGCCTTGTCATTTTACAGTTAAGGAAACTGAGACCCAGGAGGTTAAATGGCTTGTTCAGGATCACATGGCAAGTTCTGTCTCTGAGGTGAGATTTTCCTGAATTCAAGTCCAGTGCCCTAACCATTCTAACTCCACATAGCAAGTATTTAATAAATATGTGTGTTGATTTATCATGGGCATATGTTGGGAACACTCTTCTACCCCACCCCACTGCCTACTTCATTTGTGTTCAAGAGAGAGTAGCAGGAGGTTAGCATTTTGGAATTCAGGGTTCCAGGCTGACCCCATTTTTGAACAGAATTAATGGGGTGAAACAGCAAGGCTATTGTTGCCTTTTGTTTGAATATTTCCTCCAACTTTTAAGCCAAGGAACCTAAGTCAGCAGATTGTCAACATTTTAGGGAATGATGTCTCCCTGAGTATTTCAGTACCTTCCAGGAGTATGTTGGACTTCTTTTACTCGAGTGTGTGTGTATGTGTGTATGTGGCATGTGTGAGTATATATATGCTCACACCCACATGCCTGGTGATTTATTTTGGTAAGAAGAACAAGGGAAGGGGCTTCACAGTTCCCCTATTTTGTTAGAGTAGTCAGATGTAGTCTAACCCTTTCTCAGTTTGAAAAACTGACACAATATTTAAACAAGGACTCAGGGGGAAAGGACACGCTTACATTAGCAGGAGAGAAGCTTCCCAGTTGTGGCCTCCATGTATGAAACAACCCTGTAATTATACCTATTTGACTCTACCACTTCTAGTCACCACGCAGCCATCAGAGGAGAGGCTTGGCAGTCTAAAAAGGCTTGGAGAAGAAACTTTTACAAAACATTCTTAATGATCCAGAGTTAAAAATAGTGTTTTCTTAAAGAACAGCAAAGAGGGATCATATCTCCTATAAATTCTACTGTTATAACCACGTGGGCTCCTGGTAGTCAGAGAGGGCCTGGGGCAGAAGAAGAAATAGGTGACTGTTCATCTCATCCAAGGACCTGCCATTCTTATAAAATGAATGGTTGTCAAGGTCCCCTAAACCTCTGCTAGCCAGTGGTAACCTTTGGGACAGAGAAGTAGCTCACTTTATCTGCAATGCCTCTTTGCAACCTTCAGAATACAACAGCTGGCTCCCCAAGGTGCACTGGAGACATTCTCTGTCTGTTTTCCTTACTCATAACCAGAGCCCCAGCTAGAGAGGTTGCCTCATGGCAGTTGCTTTCAGTAACTGCACCCAAGTGGAGCCTTTCTGAGCTATCTCCCAGGTGCTTTGCACATGCTACCTACGTTTTCATGCCTCTATGCCCCGTTCCCTTTCTTCTCCCTACTGTACTCACAGTGCCCCTTTAGCGATCTGCTTCTAAGTCACGCCTACTCACATGGTCAAAAAGAGATGTCCTTGGACTGTCCCACCCCAGTGAAGCTAAGTCTATGGAGTCCCTGAGTCAGGGACCTTCCACATTGCTTTCAACTGGCCCCACTTAGCAAAAACCAGTCCAAAGTGGCTAGAAGGTCACTTTAATTAGTATTTACTCTAGAATAGTATCAAAAAATAACATTTAGAACTAGAAAGAACCTCAGAGAGCTTCTAGTTCAGGGTTTTATCCATGAATTTGTATAGAGAGATACATAAATGGGTACATGGATAGATAGATACATGCATATATATACACACATATATATGGATAAGCAGATATATAAGTAGATAGCTATAAATAATAAATACAATAGTGATTCATATAAATATACACATAATATAAATACAAATAAAAGCAATAAATCATTATAATTGGTTTCCTGTGTGCTTCTATATATTTTATGCTTTTAAAAAACATGATGTAAGAAGGAGTCCATGGGCTTCAGTGGGACTGCCAAAGGGATTCATGACACAAAAAAGGTTAACTCCTGCTCCAGTCCAACTTATTCCTTTGCCAGGGCCACACAGGTGATAGTAACTGTAATAGCCAGGATTTGAACTAAGGTCATTTGACTTCATAAGGTCATTTGGGCAGCTAGGTGGCACAGTGGGTAGAGTGCAAAGCCTGGAACCTGGAAGACCTGAGTTCAGATTCAGCTTCAGGCACTAGCTGTGTGATCCTGGGTTAGTCACTTGGCTCACTGTCTTCCTTGGCCTACATCTCCTGGGTTGCCTCACTCTGCTTTTCCTATGTGAGGAGGGGAGCTGTCTCCATGGATAAATTTCTATCTTCTGATCTAGCTTTGACTTGGAGGACATAAGAGCTGTCTCCAAGTATATGAAAGGCTGTCACTTGTGGAAAAATGATTAGATTTGTTCTGTTTGGCCCCAGAAAACAGCATCAAGAGCAGTGGGCAGAAGTTTCAAGGGGACCACTTCAAGCTTGTTGTCAGGAAAAACTTATAAGAATCAGAGCTGTCCCAAAGTGGCATAGGCTGCCTCAAGAGGTGGTGGGCTCTCCCTCATCAGGGGACTTCCCACAGAGCTTAAACAGCCACTTTTCATGTATGGGTTGACCTCTGTTGTCCCTTCTGACTCTCAGAATCTTCAATTCTGTGTCTGCACAAGTGCCTGGACAGTGCTGGAGCCCAGCTATGATGTGAGGATTGGATAAGGGTCATGCTGGGCTCCTCCAGGCCACTGGGATATGATGACCTTCCAGGATGATTGGATGTAGGCAGCCTAGCTCTCACCTGCATTGTTTCCTGGGTGAAACTTTATCCTCAAAGTGAGGAAAAGCAGAAGAGACAAAGATGGAAGGGGGAAATGAGGGGGTGGTCATGAAATCAAGAGTTCTTCCAAATCCAGAGGGCTTTCCCAAGGTTCTCTGCCATCTGGAACACTGCTCTGGATTCAGCATGTTAACAGGTTTTTAGGCAGCCATGTGTGTTTCTGGATAGGACAGAGGGGACTGGGGGGAGGGGATGGAGGAAAGGGAGACTTGCAATTTAAAATCGTTGTATCGTACCTCCTGGTACAGTAGCAAATCTGGAATCCTATCATAGTACATGGAAATGGTTCATTGCATACTGACATCTTCATAACTTAGCCTGCCAGCTGGCTTCTCCCTATCTTTCTCTCTTTACTGTAAACTAGACTTTTTTTTTCCACTGGAAATGAGAACAGGAAGAAAAAAACAACCCTACATTCCTAGTTAACTCCCTAAAATGAACAATTCCCATTGATATACTGCTTTAAGGTTTACAGAATACTTTCCTTATCCCAAATCTGTGGTGTAGGGAGTGAAAGTATTATCCCCATTTTTCAGGTGAGGAAACTGAGGTCCTGAAGGATCAAATGATATGGTCATAGGATGACAGATTTAGAGCTAGGAGGGATCTCTAAGGTAATTGAATCCAAACTCCTCATTTTACATATGGGAGACTGGAAGCATGGAGAAGTTCAATGACTTACCCAAGGTCCTTGAAGGGACCTAGGGTTTCCATGAACCTGGGAAGTGAAGAGGGAGAACACTCCAGGCATGAAGAGATAGCCTGTGAAGAAGAACAGATAGGTGATGTAATCTCATGTTCAGGAAACAGCAAGTAAACCAGTTGACTGATATAGAGGTGGAAGGTAGGGTGGGAGAATAACACCTAGTCAGCCTGGAAAGGTAGGGCAAAATAATATTGTGAAGGGAGCTTTTATGAAATGCAAAAACAGAAGAGTTAGTATTTATCATATTGGTAATAGGGAGCCATGGAAACTTCTTGAGCAGAAGAGTAACGTGGATATACCTGTGCCTTATGGGTATCAGTCTGGCAGCTGGAGAGAGGAGAAATCAGATGCAGTGAGACCAATTAAGACTGGGTTGCAATAGACTAGTCAACATATGAAGATCTAAATTTTGGTGGTTGTGGTGTGAGTGGATAAATGGGGAGGGATATGAGTGAAATGGAGAACTGGGATCAATACAACTCGGCAACTGATTGAATACGGGGGAATGAAAGAGGTGGGGGAAAGACAAATAATCTCTGTTTCCTTGCACAGTATCTCTATGGGATGGTTTCTGTTTTCTGATCCACCAAGTGATTAATTTCTTCCCCTATAAAATAAGGAGGTTGGATTAGAATGTCTCTAAGATCCTTTCTAACTCAAAATCCCATGATTCTCTGTGTTACAGATACTTTTTCAGTGGACACAGCAGATAATAAGTAACCTTTACTTGTGTCCTATGGGAGCAGGGAAAAAGGACTGCATTTGTGGTGGGGAAGGTGGGCACAGAGATTAGGATAACAGACTGGGTCTCTAATATGTATAGGCAAGCAAGATCCTGAACGTGGAGAATCAATGCACTGTCTAGTCACTGATGTGTCTGAGTAATTGTCCTGATGCTATCGCCATAGGACTTGGGCATTTGGACAAGTGGGCTATTTTAGTGGGAAAACAAAGCCTAATAGGAAGAAGCATCTGTTTTCCCTCAGCTTTTGGGGCTGTGTTCTTGGGGATGTACCTGTGTCAGTGTCTATACCATCCATGTTGATCTGCCTTGCTTTCATTGCTTGAAAGATTCCTTGCCAACCCCAAGATTGCCAATTCCTGTCTTTTCCCAGATGAGTGGCATGGAGTTGGGGAAGTTCTTGGGCCTTATCCAAAAACAGAGCTACATCACAGTGCTGCCAGGCTACTTGGGGTCATGGTGATGTGATTTTGAGTTAAACAAAGCTTATAAGATTTGTTTGGTCAGAAAATGGGCAGAGCCCACATTCTCCTCACCCATGTGGTGAGGGGGAACCAGGTCGGCTCCGTTGGCCGGGGTGAACCCATTATCATGATGGGTTCAACACAGTGTAGTTCAGAGATCATTGGAGTTGCTTATAAGAAACACACCTAAAAAGCAAAGTTGTACACAATAAAAATGAGGGGATGGAACAAAATTCACTATTTCAGGTGAATCTAAAAAAAGCAAGAGTTGCAGTCATACTATCAGATAAAATAACAACAACAAACAAATCACATTAAAAAGAAACAGATGAACAAGTGAACTATACTGTGCTGGAAGGAGCCATACCATAGGCATGAACTAATCGATATATGTATGCGCTCTAAATTCATAAAGGAAAAATTAACTGAATTACAGTAAGATATATACAGTAATATAATGGCGACAGGAGATTTTGGTGTCTCTCAGTTTGGGGCAGATTTAACAAATGTATTAGAAAAGAAAACTATAGAACTGAATACACTTAGAAAAATTAGAGCTAAAAGGCTCTTTAAAAGGTGTCTTCTAAACAGGACTGCTAAAGAACATAACATATTTCTCAACACCACATGGAACTTACAAAAATAGAGATATTGCAAATAAATGTAAAAAGACAGATATAGTAAAAAACAAGCAAGCAAACAAAAACTTCCTTTATAGACCACAATGTAACAAACATGGTCAGCAAAAAGAACATTGGAAAATCTGTGCTCTGCTACTCACTACCTGGTTGATCTTGGACAGGTGTTAAAAAGGGAAGGGAGAGGAGGAGAAGGGTCTTAAAATCCACAATTCCCCTTCAACCTTGCCCAGTGGCATCTTTTGAAGCAAAGTGAGTGGACAGATTGATTTCATAAAGTCAGATCATTCCATATAACTGGATCCTAGAAATCTGAGAGACTATCAGGTCCAATACCTTCATTTTAGTGGAAGAAGTCATCTAGGTGGTGAGTGATGGATTCATAGATTCTAGGACAGATGCTCTCACTCCACATCCACTGTTCTCTCAATTGCACCAGGACATCATACTCAATGTTAGGTCAATACTCACTTCTAAGGTTTGATATGGTGTCTTTTGACATGAGAGGGAGATCACCTGTTTTTGTTCCTATTTGTGAGGAAGAAGGACAGCCAGGTGGCACAGTGGATTGAGTGCTGGGCTTGGAGTCAGGGAAAATCATCTCCATGAGTTCAAATGCAGCCTTAGTCACTACTTGTGTGAGCCTGGGCAAGTCCCTTAACCCTGTTTGCCTCAGTTTCCTAATTTGTAAAATGAACTGGAGAAGAATATGGCGAACCACTCCAGTATCTTTGCCAAGAAAACCCCACTGGGGTCATGAAGAGTCAGATGACATGACTGAAATGACTGAATAACAAACAAGGAACAATGGCAAACACACCCTATGACATGGAACAAATTATCTATAGAAATCAAACCACAATTCCCTGGCGGTCAAGGTGGGGCCAAGTCCTTTGTCCTTTGAAGAATTCCCTGTAAAAGACATGCAAAGGAAACATTCATTCTTTGGAGGTCTAATCTCCCAAGTTGCATACATTTCAAGGTTGTGGAAAAAGCTGGACTGCCCCTAAGGACAATATTCATGTATCTATTTTTACTGATAACTCAGTTCCCTAAATCGTGTTAGCCTAAAGAAGTTCATAAAAAGCCACTCTCTGTGCTCACTTTTCTCTCATTTTACTTCTCCAATGAACATTTGTACACAGCTAACGCTGAGAGGCAGTGCCATGTAGTTAATGGGTAGTGAGCCAAGCTCAGAGTCAGGATCTGGGTTCAAGTCATTTTTCTGATCCAGACTGACTATGTAATTTAAGCTCTCACTGTCCTCTCTCTGCCCCCAGGAAACTCTTTAAGACTATATAAATTGTAGGACATCTGCCAAATGTCATTGGTTGAGGGAGTTTCCTCACTGAAAAAACACCTGAAAATACTGACCCCAGAACACAGGCCAACAAGAAGGTCGAGGAAAAACAAAACAAAATCCCTGGACAATCTGTTCTAAAGAATGTATCCTTGAATGGTACATGCCTTTGGATTAGTTCCTTTCTGTTCATCTCCAGGAACAACTAGGTGGTGCAGTGAATACAGAGTGCCAGGTCTAGAGTCAGGAAGACTCATCTCTTGAGTTCAGATCTGGCCTCAGACACTTACTTGTTGTGTATCCCTGGGCAAGTAACTTAACCCCGTTTGCCTCAGTTGCCTCATTGGTAAAATGAACTGGAGAAGGAAATGGAAAACCATTCCAGTATCTCTGCCAAGAAAACCCCAAATGGAGTCACAGAGTCAGGCATGACTGAAAAAATCACTTAACAACAAGCTCATTTTGAAACTCCAGCTAAAAATAATCTGAAGAGAAACTAGTATGCACAATTAATATCAAGCACAGAGAAGCAGTCCTGGAAGAAGTTTAGGGGTCATCTAGTCCAACCCACCTCATTTTAAAGAAGATGAACCTGGGACTCTGAGAGCTTAAATGACTTCCTCAAAGTCATACAGCTAGTGTTAATTTCCTTTTTTTCTTTGGAGGATGTGTATTCTGGCTGTACATAAAGGGAAAGTTAGTATCTTAATTCAACCCATCATTTCTTGACCCTAAGCCAAATGGCTCCCTTTGATTTGATAAGATTTGTAAGGTGAAGGCAAGGATATCTCTGTATCAGCCTGTGGTTGAAAACCAGGGAAGCTGCCTTTTAAGACAGGACAGACAGAGGAGTTGGTGATATGCTTTCACTTTGCTCCTGACTTTCGCAGCAAATGACATCAGGCTTCTTGCACAGTAATATGTATACATGCAGAAGGCATATGCTCTTTCAGTACTTCCAAAGTCTGTGGTTTAATAAGCTTGGGTCCTTCCTCTACCAACAGGTTCCAGCCCCAACATGTTAGTAGATAGTCTTCATGAGTTCCTTTAGCCAAAAAAATTCATCTCCTTGTGTGCAACCTTCTGGCAGTAGGGGAAAAACATAGAATTTTTTTTCTAGGAAAAGGAAAACATTTATGTTAACTACACAGAGGGCCATTTTAAAGCAGTACAAAGTCTAAATAGCGAAATATTTTTGAAAGAATTCATCGAGAAATATTTGCTAAGTACCTATGTGTCGAGCACTGTGCTAATCTCTGGTGATACAAAGAAAGGGAAAAGACAGTCCCTATTCTCAAGGAGCTCTCAGTCTAGAGGGAAAGGGGCAGGCGGAACAACATACAAACAGCTATATACAAGATAATTGGGGGGGAAGGGGGCAGGTATCTACAGAGGGAAGGCACTGGAATTAAAGTGACTGGGAAAGGTTCCTTGTAAGAGGTAGGATTTTGACCAAGGCTTGAAGGAAGCCAGGAGGAAGAGATGAGGAGGAAAAACATTCCAGAGATGGGTACAGCCAGTGACAATGCCCAGATATGGCAAGTGGAGTGTTTTGTTTGAGCAGCATCAAGGAGGACAGTGTCAATGGATCACAGAGTTCATTGAGGGTGAGGGGGGGAAGGGAAGGTTAAGAAAACTAGGGGAGCCAGATTATAAAAGGCTTCGAATGCCAAAAAAGAATTTCATGCCATTTCCTTAATCTCCTAATCACATAATAATGCAAACTAATGTCTAATAAAATAATGACAAGCTCAGGTCCTTGGAGATCTGCACTAATGAATAGTACAACTCATTTTGTAAATAGGATCATAATATATCCAAGCAAGAAGGGACCTTAGAAATCATTTAGTCTAATCAAGTCAACAAGCATTAAGTGCCTACTATGCATCAGACACTATTATCTGCGCTGGGGGAGGGGGGAAAACTGAGTCCCGCTCTCAGAGATCTTACAGACACTGAGACCCAGAGAGGTAAAACTACTTTTCTGAGGTCAGACAACTAGCAAGTAGTTGATCCATTTCTTCTAACTTTTATTTAATATTAACTTCTTATTTAGAGGTACAGTACATAGAATACTGGACTTGGAGTCAGGAAGACCTGAGTTTGAATTCTGCCACAGATACATAATATATGTGTGACCACCCCAGGCAAGCCACATCAACTCTCTTGGACTCAGATTCCTTATCTGGAAAATGGGAATAACAATAGCCCCTATGCCATCTGGGTTGTCATAGGCATCAAGTGAGAAAACACATGTAAAAGCACTTTGCAAATCTTGAAACACTATATAAATGCTAATGATTTAGTTTTGGAGGTTTTTTAATCTACATTATCTCTTTTGAGCCTCATAATAATAATATGAAGTAGATGATTCAGATATTGTTACCCCCATTTTACAGATGAAGAAACTGAGTCCATTGGCAGTTAAATGACTTGCTCGAAGTCATACAACTGGGCAGCATCCAAACGGGACTTCAGCCTGGAAGCCAGATGCATCCTCTAGCTGCTCCACCACACAGGCCCCCCACATTGCTTTTTCCACCATGCTACAGTCTACTCTTAAAATAGTTTGATGTTGCCCTCAAAAACAAGTAAGTTTTTGAGTACTTTCCATGAGTAGGTTAAATAGCGCCTCACACTTTCCACTAGGAGAGAAAGCTTTTCTTCTGAAATAATGAGAAGATGGCCTCCAGCCTGATCCAGGGCAGGTTATCATAAATTCTGAATGTTTTAAGTCCACATTAAGGAGTTTTTATTATATAAACATTATTACATAAACAGTCCAAGATGGCCTGTAACATCCAGCTCTAGAAAAGTCTTTGTGTGCCTCCAGCATGGCTTGCTCAGAAATGGGTTTTTGGGTTCCCCCCTCCTTTGGTCAGAGCATAGGCTACGAGACCAGCCTCCTTCTAGTAGTCTCTGTGAGGAGGCATTTCACAAGGATGCTGTTGTCTTTCCTCTTACATGCTTCACTAACCAATGCACCTGAACCAGAATGGAGAATGTAGCTGTACCTCCAACAACTGTATCTCATTTCCCAAGCACA
Organism: Petaurus breviceps papuanus; assembly: GCF_028583685.1. Classification (NCBI taxonomy): domain Eukaryota; kingdom Metazoa; phylum Chordata; class Mammalia; order Diprotodontia; family Petauridae; genus Petaurus; species Petaurus breviceps. Next base: position 1,395,813 of record NW_027187335.1, on the reverse strand, counting down.
GCCTGATAAAGAGGGCGTCATTTATGGCTATGTCTCGCCTGTGTGTTTCTAGTCATACGGTGGATACTGTCGTGTTTGAGATACAAAGGATTCTGTGTCATCACATACCTGTTCTTCCAAAGTGAGAGGGTGTGTGTTGATATATTTGTAGATTTGCAGATAGGCCTGGGGTACAGGTGGATGGTTTTAAATGCAGCCGTAATTAAGAATCGCCTAGAAGCTAAAATATTTATTGATGTTGCCAATGAACTTGAGAGAAGATGATCTTGCAAACTGAGTATTGTTAGGACCCTAAGATTATGTCACTGGTTTTCTTTGGCTTTTCATTTGGATCCTTTTGACCCTAATGCTTTCAGCCTGCTTCTCTTCCCTGCCTACCCCCATCCCTGTCTCCACCTGCATTGAGTCTCTGGATATTTGGTTTCTGCTAATGCTTGGAATGAGCTCTTGGATTTGTGTCCACCTGGTATCATGCCATGCCAGGCTCTGGTGTTGATGGAATTGGGCTTAAAGTTCCCAGTGCATCTCTCTCTTGACCTGGCAACCTGGGTCCCAGTGATGATGGTGGCACAAATTTGGCTCATCGTCTTATATCATCACAACTGCCTCAAACCCCCCCCCCCCCAGCTCCTTGGAACTTGTGGGTATTCCCCTTTCCCCTTCTCTTGAGAGTATAACAAGCTCCTGATCCCAGATGTGGGCCAGTAGACTTAGAATATCACCTGTGACCAGACAACCAGAGATTGGGATAAGTAAATCCATTAATCCCAATGAAATCGGTTAGATTATTTATTGAGCACTGACTATGTGACCAGCACTATACAAGTGAATGAAGGAAGATAGAAAAGAAACACCTCAGGGAGGGAGCTCATGATCTTACTACGAAGGTAAGGTTGAAACACACAGATTTGGGAACAGTACAACTCAATCAATCAGTAAACCTTTATTAAGCACCTGCTATGTGCCAGGCATTGTGGTAAGTGCACAACTTAGTAGTACTAGTACTAGTACTAGTAGTGATAGTAGTGGTGGTGGTGGTGGTGGTAGTAGTAGTAGTGGTGGTGGTGGTGGTGGTGGTGGTGGTGGTGGTGGTGGTAGTAGTAGTAGTAGTAGCAGTAGCAGTAGAGGAAGAAGACAACTAGCATTTATACAGGGTGTCCCAAATTAAAGGTTTTAATAGCTTAAAACTGCCTTAAGATTTTGACAATACTTTGTATAATGCTTCAAGGTTTGTTATCTCATTTGATACTCAAAATTAGTCTGTGAAGTCTGTTCTTTATGTTAAGTGCTAAATTGTACAAGACTGATTATGAATAATAATCACTTGTCACTCAGTATATATATATATATATGTATATATATATACATACAACCTTGGATTCATTTTTCCATCAAGACTTATTTTATCTCCCCAACTCTCTTAACCTAGATAGCCTTGTGTTTCTTTACATTCCCCATAGTTTTGTGTTTACAGAAGATGGGGGATAAACATTTGTCAATGATAAAATTTGTTGATGATTGAGGTAGGGTAGAGTAGTGGTTAGAGAGCTAACCTAGGGAGGCAGGAAGGCCTGGGTTCAAGTTCTGCCTAAGTGACATACTGTGTGACCCCTCAGCAAGTCTCTTGATGGCCCAATGCCCCAAGAGGCTCTCTGAGACTATTGCAGAATAGTTACTGATCTGTATTGACTCAGGAAATTTCTTTATTTATATTGATTAAATCTGTTCTAATGAATGAAATCAGAATTCCAAAGCCCTCTTTCCCCTCCACCATCCATTCCCTAGCAGCTGAGAGGAGGAGAACATCTGGGTGTGAAACACCTTTTCTTCCTCAGCTCTGCCCCGTGGCTTCCTTCAGAAGTCAGCTCAAACATTGCTTTCTGCAAGAGATCTCTGCTGACTCCCTCCCCTCCCTGAGTCAGGTTGCTGGAGCCATCCCCTTTGAGCATTATCTGTTCCTGTATTTATTTTGTATTAACTTGTCACTTACATGTTAACTCCCTCAACAGAATGTGAACTCCTGAGAGCCAGAGACTGTCATTTGTCTTTCTTTGTGATTCATCTCCCTTCCTGTAGAGTAGGCACTTGTTAAATGATTGTTGATTGTTTGATTAATTGTAGTCCTTAGGCAAAACTCCCTCATTTTACAAAAGGTAGAAACTGAGTCCCAAAGAAGTAAAATTACTTGCTCAAGTTCACACGGTTAGTAAGTAGCTACTTTAATCAGGCTCTCTGAGGAGGGGGTCTCAGATGGATAGGGTTGAATTTTTTTTAGCAAAGAAAGACAAATACAATCTTGGTTCCTTTCTTTGAGGTATTTCAATGCTTGGTGATAATTCACTGAGGTGGTGAGGCATCTCCATTACCCTGTAAATAACCACTTCTTCCCTTGCCCAGAGAGAGTAATGATTTATGGTGGACAGACAGTAATGAAGGCTAGGTTCATTCATTTGGCCTCCTGTGTCACCCTGAAGTGTCTATGAGGGGTAAGGGGGGAAAATCCTCATGAACTGGAGAAATTATTTGTGCTCCTTGATGGCATAACTGTCAACAAATAGGATTCAAAGCATAGCAGCCATTTACTCAGTTCAATTCAATAAATATTGATCATATACATTGTATGTGCAAGGCACTGTATTACATGCTTACTGTCCTCAAGCAGTTTATATTCTACTAGGGAATGCAGCATGAAAGCACATAAATAAATATAAGATAATTTGAGGAAGGAGAGAATGTTAACAGCTGGCAGGGATCAGAAGGGGCTGACTGAGTTGAGCCTTGAAAGAAGCTTAGAGACATGGGTGAGGAAGGGAAGGCAGTCCAGGTCTGCTATTTGAAAAGAACAAGATTTCTGATGAGGGTTCCCACATTACTGCCCAGACTTTTTCTGTCATTGAATGATGGGATCTCATTCTCCAAGAACAAGACCCATCTTAAATGTGGAAACAAATACAGCCAAGGTAATATGCACTTGAAGCTTAATGTAGGCTAATTCATTTTGGCACAGCCCCAGATAGACTGAGGAAATGGCCTGTGAAGTACTAAGCTATCCCGATAATCTACATTTTACATTTGATTATATAATCAATTGTGTTGCACCCAATAAAATTTAAAATGAGCTAAAAAGCCAGGAGAAAGATGCTCTGTGGATAGAAAAAAAAGGATGTCTGCAGGTATATAGAGGAGAAAAAGCCCTTTCACCTTGCTTTGGACAGGCATGACTGTCAAAGAGGGGATCTCAGAGTATCACTGTTTACAGGGACAGCACTTCCAATTAACCCTGTTTGAGCAGGCTATGGGGAGGGGGGTTGTCAGAGTTCTGAGGTCTGGAATTTATCTTGGCTTTGCATTTTGAGGTTGAAAAGTTGGTGTGAAAATGCAAGTGTTGAGTGAGTAAATATTGTAGAATTTAAACTGCTAATTATATTTTCTGAACCCCTCCAAAACCAAGAGACAACTCTGTGGTGAGAGTAATAGATAATTGAAGTCTTGGGCTGAGGCTGTCATGAATTCACTTTAGTGTCAGCAATTAGTGTATGAAAGAAGATTCTGAGGGGTGGCCAGGTGGCTCAGCGAGTAAGAGCACCGGCTCCAGTGTCAGGATGACCTGGGGATCAAATCTGGGCTCAGATACTCAGCACTACACCCAGAAATAACTGGCCCTGTAACCTTGAGCAAGTTACTTAACTCCCAATTGCTTTAAAAATAAATAAATAAATGAATTAAAGATTCTGAAAACTAGGGGGTGGGGCACCAAAGGCCTTGCCTAGCCAGATAAGGTGGTAATAGGATCATAGGATTAGACCCAGAAGGCACCTTAGAAGTCTTCTGGCCTCCCATCTCCCTCCCCCCTTCACTTTATACACTAGGAAACTAGGGTTTGGAGAGAAGGGATTTGTCTAGGTTCCTACAGGTAGTAAGCCAGAGAGCTGAGATAGAAAGTCAGATCCTTCTCTGTCTTCCACCTCTAAGCATTGTTCCTAAGTCAATTGAAGGATCTTTCTCTGTGTGCTTCTAATTTTTCGAAGATGCTACAGATTTTGTGTTTAATCTATATGTATGTGAATATAAACAGCTCGGTGGTACAGTGGATAGAGGGTCATGCCTGGAGTCAGAAAGACTCATCTTCCTGAATTCAAATCTGGCCTTAGATGCTTAATAGCTGTGTGACAGAGGCAAGTCACTTAACCTTGTTTGCTTCAGTTTCCTCATCTCTAAAATGAGCTGGAGAAGGAAATGGCAAACCACTCCAATATCTTTGCCAAGAAAACCCCCAGGGGTGGCTAGGTGGTGCAGTGAATAGATCACGGCCCTGGAGTCAGGAGGACCCTAGTTCAAATTCGGCCTCAGACACTTAACACAAAACTAGCTGTGTGACCTTGGGCAAGTCACCTAATTGCCCTACCTTCCCCTCCCCCCAAAAAAAAACCCAAAAGGGGTCGTGAAAAGTTGGACAAGACTGAAAAACTACTGAACAATAAAACAGTATAAGCAGGACAGTGGAAAGATTTAGGCAAAGGCAGGAGACACCATGTTATTGAGAATTACTTGTGGAGAAATTGTGTGAAAGATATCACAAGAGATGGATAGATTGAGGGTCATTTTGCTATTGAAAGGAGGAGCTTCAAAAGGATATGCAAAAGAACCAGCCTCTCACAGGATGGGAATGAATGGAGGGATGCCCTCACTAGTGAGACCATAGGTCCATCTAACCCAATGGACTCTTTGGAGAGTTCTCAAAAGTCTGCAAATCAATGCCCTGACAGTTTGTGTAATTGAAGCCTGAGACTTAATTGTTCAAGAGTAAGACACATCTAACATGAGGGAACCGACTGTCTAAGGTTATTGCTAGTTTTGTCCCACCATCTGAAAGCATATTGCTGGGGACAGGGAGAGGGAAAAAGAAGGCCTTCCTGCTGATACTCTGAAAGAAACAATCTAATTTATGCATAGCTTTGTAGGGGTACCTGCATCAATGAGACCAGGAATCCATTGAGGTATAGAAGTCTGAATCTCGTCTTGTTACTAAATTCCATTTTCTGATATTTTCTAGACTTTTTTGAATACTGAATCTGTTGCCAGTCCAACCTTTCATCCCTTCCAAATGTTGGGATAATCATGTTATCTATGCCTTCATCTCAGTCATTGACACAAACAGGATTTAATATGATGTATGAGATAAAGAGTTGGAAAGCCTAGGTTCAAGTCTTTGCTCTGCCTCTTGGTCCCCTTGGCAGGTCATTTAATTTCTCTGGTCTTAGTTTCTTCATCCATAAAACGAAAAGGATGGACTCCATGGTCTCTGAGGTCCCTCCCAGATCTCTGTCTTTCATCCAATGATGTTTCTTCATGGCCACTTAGGGTAAAGAGCTTGGGTAATGTTTTGGCAAATGGCTTACACCATCACTGGAAAGGATGGACCTATCAAAAATAAATGCATTATATCCCTCAGACAAGCTGTTGCTACGTTTTTGTTTCATTTTAAAACATTGCTATCAACCAGTTGGAATATGGGCCTAGAGTATCGCGGGGAGTAATCTAATTAGTATGAAGTCAATTCAGTCGCTCCTTTTGTGTCTCGTGATTAAATAAGTGGGGAAAATGGCTTGAAAATTAGGTGCTAGAACGACCCAATTACATTTCTGTAGCTTTTTGTATTCAATTTCATAAACAATTTTGCTCTTCGCTGGTTAATCAGTGAATGCCTTTTTCCAGTTTGAAAAGCACTTTTGAAATTATAATGCAATTAAATTGTGTGTGGATGTTCTGGCATAGCGAGTGTGAAAGCTGGGGGCTTGGCAGGCCGCCATGTTGTACCTTGACAGTAATGAGTCCCTGAGCTGGCAGCTTGCGAGTGTCATTCATAATATTGTCCATGCTGGGTTACTGTAAAGTACAGCTGCCTTAACCAGTTGTTAACCAGCAAGTCCCTGATCCTGACTCTTGAGCTGGGTATTCTTGTCCCAGTGGCCCTCTGAGTTCACAATGTCAGAATGACTCAGCCTTCCCTAGTCAAACATGTACACCATCACAAGGTTTTAGGGATTACCTACATCAATGACACCACGAATCCATTTAAGTATGAAAGTCTAAATATCATGTTAGATTTGATACATTTTCTGGTCTTTTCTAGACCTTTTTGAATACTAAATCTATTACCTAAGAGACTCTCCTGCTGCCTAAGGCAGGTCATTCCAAGTAAATATGTGCCCACCACTTCCTGATGTCCTCCCCAACACACACACACACACACACATGCACACACACACACACACACACAACCTGAACATGGTGGAATTGCTTCTTCTCCATCCTGGTTTACACTTGGTTTCTTATTCTTCACCACGTGCCATTAGAGTGGACAGCTGACAGTGTATAGTATAATAGTAGTAGTGATAATATAGCAGAAGGATCTGCTAGAATATTGTCTTCAAAGAAAATGGTGGCATGCAAGCCTTGTGATTTGGACTGCCAAAAAGTACAAGGGAAGTCAAAAGAGAAAGAGATACCAAAGACCTTGCACTTAATTTGTGGTAGGCACGAATGCATTTGTTGGTGTTCAGTCATTTCAATTGTGTCTGACTCTTTGTGGTTCCATTTGTGTTTTTATGATTCTCTTATGTAATATTTCCCAGGGTGTGTGTGTGTGTGTGTGTGTACACGTGTTTGTGTGCATGTGCACACATGCATAAATTTAGCAGAGGTTACTGGAGTGGTTTGCTGTTTCCTCCTCCAGCTCATTTTACAGTTGAGGAAACTGAGGCAAACGGTTAAATGTCAGATCCAGGGTCATACAGCTGGTAAGGTTGGATTTGAACTCGGGAAGATAAGTTTTCAGGTCCAACACTCTATCCGCTATACTATGTAGCTGCCCCCATGAATGGGTGTGTACCATTAAAAAAACCCATCACTAGATCCTACCACATCCCCCAGCTGTCATACTGTATCTCTCCTCTTCTTGGCTAATTTTCATAAGATCATCCACAGTTGGTACCTCCACTTTTCTTTCTAATAAACCTGCTGCAATCTGGCTTCTGGCCTCATCCAACCAAAACTGCTCTCCCCATAGTCTCCCATGATCTCTCAATTGCCCAATCAGATGTCCTTTTCCCAGTTCTTGTCCTTGTGGATTTCTCTGCAGCCTTTGGCAAGATTAACCACCTTCTCCTCTTAGATCCTCTCCTCTATCTGGGTCTTCATGACTATGCTCCTCTCTCTTGGCTCTCCTCTACCTATATGACTACTTCTTCTCTTTCTTTTGCTGCATCTTCATCTGGATCACTTTCCCACCCAGGAACTCAAGTATGTTGTCCTCCAGCAGGTGTTTTCCTATGCTTCCAGCTGCTAGTGCCAATCCTGCCAAGACTGCATTCCTTCCATTCTGTTACTCTGATATCGATCTATTGAGCCATCTATCATTTGTGTGCCCCATTAGAATATAAGCTCCTTGAGGGCAGCAGCTGATTTTCCTTTTTCTTTGTATACCCAGTATAATACTGTAACATGTAATAAGCAGTAACTGGTCATTGATCAAATGTCATTGAAACTGGAGAAGAAAGCTCTGAGGTGAGAGAGAGAGAGAGAGAGAGAGAGAGAGAGAGAGAGAGAGAGAGAGGCATTAAAGCTTTTTTTAATGCATACAAGAGAACAGAAGGAAGGCCAGAAAGAATGACAGACAGGTCGGACAATTTTGTTGAATTGATTATATATTTCAAAAGAAAAGTAAGTTGTACATGATAGTGCTGCATTTCCATGTGCGATCCTCGTTTTCTATTCTGCTGTGCCTATGGTAATGCCCATTTTCTTTTGTGTTTGCTAAATTCAGAATTTTTTTTAATGGTTTTTTTTTTTAAAGAAATCCTAAGAGGCGTTTTGGTGCTTTGGATCTCAGACAGACCTAGGTTCAAATTCCACTTCTGACACCCACTGGCTTTGTGTAACCACAAGTAAGTCTGCTGGTGTTTTGTCAAGTGCCTACTATGTGTCAGAGACAGCTAAGTGGCTCAGTTGTATATAGTGCTGGGTCTTAAATCAAGAAGAACTGAGTTTTTAATCCAGCTTCAGACACATACTAGCTGTGTGACCCTAAACGAGTCACTTAATCTTTGTTTGCCTTAATCCACTGGAGAAGGAAATGGCAAACTACCACAGTGTCTTTGCTGAGAAAACATAACTGAACTGTGCTAAAAGGCATTTAACCTCTCAGTGCCTTGGGCAGCTCTCTAAGACTGCAAGTTATATATAAGTTGCTGGTCTACATTTCTCTGCTAGTGAAATCAGGTCTTGGAGCTTAAGAGGAAAAAAAAAAGGGAAGGAAGAAAGGATGGGTGGTAGGGAAGGAGGGATGGAAGAAAAGGAAGGGGAAGAAGGAAGGAAGGAAAAGGAGAGAGGTTGTTTCTAGGATCAGAAAAATTGAATCAGCTCTACATGAAATAAGATAGTGAATGTGAAGTACTTTTCAGTCCTATGTATCAATTGTTATTTCTCATCCCTATACTTAAAATCTGTCCTCTAAGGAGCTCTATACATGTTCATGGTCACTAGATTGTAAACTACTTGGGGGGCAGATTAGACAATGACTTGTTTCATCTTTATATCTCCAACCCCTACCACTGTAGCCTTGTACTGCTTGGCCTGTAATAGATGATTACTAAGTATCTATGGAAATGAATTAAACTTCACCTTCTAGTTAAGGAAGATTCCTCTCCTGATGGTATGAAGCCAAGGAGGTGAAATGATCCATGGGAAAGCAGAACCTACAGTGGCCTTGCTGGGTTTTTATGACTTCTCTTATATAATGTTTCAGAGAGAGAGAGAGAGAGAGAGAGAAAGTGTGTGTGTGTGTGTGTGTGTGTGTGTGTGTGTGTGTGTGTGTGTG
>NW_027187335.1:1358482-1386925 GCF_028583685.1 Petaurus breviceps papuanus | reverse complement strand
TGTGTGTGTGTGTGTGTGTGTGTGTGTGTGTGTGTGTGTGTGTGTGTAATTCTTAGCCTCTAACAATCCCTTCCCTTTTCCGCCTCTCAGTACATCCTTTCATGTTAAACTTGACTTAGTCTGATGGCTGAAGTGGGAGTTCATTTGACAGGGTTATTGTAACTCTCACTAGGTGGAAATGACATGTTTTGCACTGAGGCCTGCCTCCTGATGGAAGTTGAAGAGCTGAGATGGTGTTTATTGGTGAGAGTAAAGGTCAGAGAGCCTGTGGGAATGAGCGCACCTGGCCCCAGCCAGCAATAGAATGGAGGTGGGGATTGGAGGTGGAGGTGATGTTGACTGCTCTAATGTGGGCCCTGCATCAGGATATGGGGGCTGTTTTGTGTCGCTCTCTCTTTTGGCCATTTGCCTGGGAGATCTTGGGCCAGGTGCTATATCTGCTTTACAGCAGAGCTTAGAAAACTGGGGTGGGGTAGGTTAGGAGAGGAGGGAGAAGAGGTTCTGGAGACTGAGCTTGGACTTAGCTCAGAATCATGTTAGTAATGGTCAACATGTGCTTTTAATCACTCACATGCCAGATGTTGAGGGAGCAAGAGATGGGGATTTATTCCTTGATGGCTCCCTGATGAGGGAACAAGTAGTTTTGAGTTAGAAATAGTTCCTGTAAAGTAGTTAAACTTGTTCAGCATTTATTTTCATCACCCTTCCAGGTGTTTGGCCTCTCCATGAACATCTGTCTGGAGGACAGTGAATGTGACTTCCCTGCTCCCCCTCACCCTGAATCTAGGGTTACCTGTCTTGCATCCCTTGATGGTTGCTCCAGTGAACATCTGGATATCCTGGTGTCCCTTTAACCAGGTATTTACCTGGTTAAAGGGAGATGTCACAATTCTCCAAAATGTCTGAAAACATTTTCCATTTACACAATCCAAAATTTAAATCACATTCAGCAAATTGGACCTTGCCTATGGGTGTTGGGTTACAAATATAGTACTTGTTCTAACTGGGCCATTTTTTCCAGAGTTGTCCAAGATTTCCTTCCTGCTCACTAGTTTGCTTCCCCACTTATTCACAAGAAAGAACAAATTCTGTGGATGAGCAGGGCCTGGGTAAGAGGAGCAAAACCAGCCTTATTTCTGGTTGGAGTTAAAAGCATCCAAAATGGGGTGGCTAGGTGGCGCAGTAAGTAAAGCGCCAGCCCTGGAGTCAGGAGGACCTGAGTTCGGTTCCAGCCTCAGACACTTAACACCCCCACAAAAAAACTAACTGTGTAACCTTGGGCAAGTTACTTAACCCCAATTGTCCTCCCAAAAAGGCAAATAAATAAATAAAAGAGTTTATATTTCAGAATTCCTTGAAAAACACAGCACAGCAGTTGAGTTGAGACCCAGTCTCACTATGAAGGATATGTTTACCCAGAGCTAGCTGTATTAGTGACTGTCTTGAGGATACTTTTGCCTAGCGAATTTTTTTTGTCCACGGACACCAGTCATGCAGCTCATAAAGATGGAATGGTTGTAATTCCATTGCTCCAAAATGACAGCTCAAGAACTGTCCCATGATATTGGCCAGACCCTAAAAGCCTGGGTTTCATAGCCTCATTATCTGTTGATAGTACTTATGAAGCAACCATTGGGTACAAGGGCACCAGGTGTGAGGATAACATGGGCAAGGGAGAGGCCCTATGTCCCAGGAGTAAATTAGTAAATCCTGGAGGCAAATTTATACACACACCTTTTTAGGGCGGGAGGGGGAATCAGTTTTAATAACACTTTTAAAGCACAATGCCAATGAAAGCAAGTGAAACTGCAAAGCCATGTGCGTAGGTGATCAGAAGGGAGGGGATTAAAGATTCAAGGGGGGTTTAAATAATCTGATCTCCAATCCAGCCCCCTCCAGAGCAGAATCCTTAAACCACACCAAGCAGGTGGGCGGTGCTTTGAGGTTTGAATTTAGTTGTGTCTATTTGGGAGTCTTGGTAGAAGAAAAGAATACATTTACATGAGATCTCCAGGGCAATTACAGTCCCCAGTAGGGTTCCCCAAGTGGATTAGGTCAATGCATTATATGCTTTGCAGGGTCTGGGCCTGCCACCTGTTCTTGCTAGTTCTTATTTTCCATCGTCAAGACTGAAGGGAAGGCTGTTCCATTTTAATTGGCTGACTCCATGGCTTCTGGGGCTCAGCAGAGCAGTGTTTCTGAGGCTAAGCAAAGAATGTTGAACATCAAGTTGCAGCTCAGGTGAATTTAACGAGAAATTGAGTGCCCACCTCGTCCTGACATGGCTTTAGCATTTAGTTCACGGGCACGAGACAGCTAGTTTCTTCACTACCAGCCTCTAAATTCTCAGAGCCCTGCCTGGGTGGAGGGGCCAGCCACTTTTGCAACCTATCCAGCCCTTTCCATTCATAGCGCATCCTTTCTATGAGAAAGCTTGACATAGTCAAGGAGAGGCAGGGAGAGAGAGAGCAGAGAGAGAAGAAGGAGGCTAAGAGACACAATTCCTCTTCCCCAGCAGATCAGGACCTGGTCAGGTGGTTGGATCTGTGTTGGCTTATCTCTCATACGTCGTGTTCTAGAGGAAAATGATCCTTCACCAAGCATCCCAATTCTGAATCTGGTCTGGCCTAGATCATCTGACTCAGTGGGATGTAGGAAAGATTGTACTAGGCTTGCTGGGGTTTGAGTCCCAACTCTGACACTTAACTAGTCAGTTGTCTGATGGTGGGCAGATCATTTAACCTCTCCAAGCCTCTGTTCATTCATCTGTAAAATGGGGATACCAATAGTTGTACTTCCTACAATAGTGAGGTTATTATGAGGAATATGTGCCATGTAAATAATACAGTTCAGGAAGCATAGGTGACTGATAGGTCCGGGGAATTCTGCTGGGGACTAGGGATACAAAGAAAAAGGGAACATATTTTCTGCCCTCAAGGAGCTTACATTTCACTGTGCGTAGAGATACTGTGGGCTAATTGGGGAAGGAGAAAGGAACAAGTAAAAGAATTTATTAAGAGTCTACTGTGTGCAAGATGCACATTATAAATCTCATTTGATCCTTACAGCAGCCTTGGGAGGTAGGTGCTATTATTATTATTATTATTTTCATTTTACAGTTGAGGAAACTGAGGCAAACAGGTTAAGCAACCTGCCCCAGAGTCACACAGCTAGTAAATATCTGAGACTGGATTTGAATTTGGGTCTGCCCCACTCTAGGCCTACTCTCTACTGCATCTCCTGGCTCTCAGTGAACTTGAATGACAGGCCTAAGAATTTGTATTTTGTCCTAGAGAAAATAAGAAGCCACCAAAGACTTTTGGGCTACCAATCATCTTCATCATTGGTGGTGGGGTGGTGGTGTTATTAGACAAGGCACAACCTCTTTGGGCTTCAGTTCCCCTGGTAGTTTAAAAAAAAATGGGGGTAATTATCCCTGCCTTATTGACCTCATCTTCTTGTTAAAAGCATAAAGTGAAATGATCTCCTGCAAGTGTTTAAAAAAAAGACTATTATGCAAACATCAGGGATCTTTATTATTTTTATTACTAATTGAGGAAAGAGAACCCAGAGACAGCAGCAGCCAGAGAGGTCACTGGTGTTGTCCTCATAGAGCAGGTGCACTGGCTGTCTCTAAGCTGGCTCACTCCAGGTTTTCCACTTGTACATCTCAGTCACCTGAGGCTTCCTTCCCATTATCATCATCCTCTACCCCTTCCTTCAGCCTTCAGACAGTAGAAATTTAGGGAACCATGCCATTCTCCATGTCACAGCCCCTTTAACCTAAAATATGACAGATTTCAAAGAGTTCGAAATATGACAAAGTTCAAAGATGGCCCCATTAGGGCCATCAAGAACAGGGAGTGCAGACTGAAGACATTCCTTCTCCACCCCCCAAAGTGGGCATCTAGAGCTGGGAAGGTACCTCAGAGGTCACCTGGTCCAAACCCCTATAATGTTAAGGGATTTAAGATCTTCTGGCCCATTAATAGGCCTCACATGGAGCCCATTAAGGGAAACTTGCTTAGGGGAGGCTTTCACACCTTTTGCTAATTTCTAAATAGGTGCTGAGTCAGGCGGGTTGTGATGCCTTCTGGCTCTGAGAAGTGTATATATACTTTGAGTTGGTATTTTGCTTTGGCGGCTCCTTATGAGAAAGATCTTAATTCCCTGGTAGAGATTCTGAGTGACCATATGTTCAGAGCTCCCCGACTACTCAGATGTAAAGGCTCTCTCAATCCAAGGATGTGTATAAAGTGTACAGTTGATTCGGCAGTCAGAGCCCTATCTGTTGGTCTGCTTGGATTTTCTCTGTTTAAGTTCAGGGTGCTGACTTTTCCCCTGAACTGGTGAATGTAATTTCAAAAGATTGTAGACCCCTTAAACAGCTGTCTTTCCTAGTAAAGCAGATCTAAGAACCTGTGCTAGCATCCATCCTGAGTATGCCAGTGTGATTGCCACTATACCCCCTTATTTTACACATGAAGAAACTGAAACCCAGGGAGTTTTTCAAGTAGTAACAGAGTCAGGACTTGAATCTTGACTAAGGGTTACTTGATGAGTTCTGATCACTGAATTAGGAGTATCCCTCATAAAGAATATTACAGAATCTGAAGTGATGGGGGTCTGAGTCTTAATCAGCAAAAATATTCTCCATCTTCCCATCTAGGGCAAAACCACATAGGGCTGTTTTGTGCCTGCCCTGTTCTGAAAATGTTAGGCAAGCTGAGCAAGAAGACCTTTGGCACAGGGAGACTGAAAAAAAAAAGAGTGAAAAAAGACTTTTGTCTGATGCGGGGGCAGGGGGGGGGAGGCTCCTTAAGTTCTTGAAGTCAGAGGTATCTTTGGGGCCCTGAAGCTAACGCCACAGAGGAAGCTAGAAGACAGATAAGCAGCTTTTACAGGGAGATAGTGGCTGGCATCCTGGGGCTGTGCCCTCCATCTCCAGGGGTTGCCATGGATTACAGATAGAGCTTTATTTGATGTGCTATAGGGAGCATTCCCTCTCCAACTGACTTGCTTGTTTGTATGGAATTGAATTCAATTTTGGGATTGGGGAAGAGGACCTGAGACCTCCTGGAAGGTCCACTTACTAGGGTCTCCACTGACTTCTATGATGAGCATTGTACCAAGTCAGAGCAGCATCCAGTTCAGACAAGGCTATGCCCACGTTTCTAGAAAACCTTGTTTCTAGAAAAGGCGGTTTCTAGAAAATCCACTTCATAGGATAGTACACAGGATTTAGAGCTAGATTTGGGAGAGACCTTAAGAGATTTCTTATCCAATTGTACAAATTAGAAAACAGGGGAAATTATTTTCTTGAGGTGGCACCTAGTCTGAAGTCAGGAAGACCTGAATTCAAATCAGATACTTATTAGCCATGTGAGTCTGGGCAAGTCACGTGACTCAGTTTCCTCATCTGTAAAATGAGGAATAATAATAATGATAGCATCTATCTTCCAGGGTTTTTATGAAGATCAAATGAGACAAGAATTATATAGCACTATAACTATATGTGTGTATACATATACATACACATATATACACATACATATACACACACACACACACATACACACATATACATATATATTGACTATTATTGAGGAAGAGTGCTTGCTCTGGGGCCAGAGGACCAAAGTTTACAAATTACCTCTGATCCTACCTATTTGTGTGATCTGAGACAAATCCTTTAACTTCTTTGAGCCTCAGTTTCCTTACCTGTCAGAAGAGGGAATTGGACTACATCACCCAGATCTAAGTCTATGATTCCTAGGGTCACACAAGTAGTAGACAACAGAACCAGAATTCAAACCCATGTCTTCCGACTCTGAACCCACTGTTCTTCCCACCACCCCATAATGTAGTTTTAAGTCTGAGGGAGGGGCAGGTGAAAACATAGCTCTAAAAGCATGGCCTTGAGCAAAGGCCCTCAACCTTTTTTTTTTTTTAAAGCAATTGGGGTTAAGTAACTTGCCCAAGGTTACACGGCCAGTTATTTCTGGGTGTGGTGCTAAGTATCTGAGCCTGGATTCGATCCCCAGGTCATCCCGACACTGGGGCTGGTGCTCCTACTTGCTGTGCTACCTGGCTACCCCGGCCCTCAACTTTTTTGTGTGTTGTGGACCCCTTGGGCTGTCTGGTGAAGCTGGATGACAACTTCTCAGAATAATATTTTAAATTTCAGAAAATAAAATACATAAGATTACAAAGGAAATCAATGATACTGAAATAGTCATCAATTAAAAAAAAAACACAATATTTTACTAACCCCAAATTAAGGACCTCTAACTTAGAGCCTTTAAGTAGCCCTGAGTTTTTATCAGCAGCAATGGTATTAGGAGTCATTCACATGTTTCTAGAGTTTTTTAAAGTTTGGAAAGCACTTTCTCTCACACCCACCCTGTGAGCCAGAAAGTGTCAGTCTCATCATAGTGGAAGATTTCTCTAGACGTGACCACAATCTGAAGCGTGGATTCTTCCAGCACCTAAAGATTGCAAAGCCTTTATGTGGTATGGTTGCTGATGACCTGGGACAGTCATAAACCCATTCTCAGGAAGGTTTCATGGTATTTCTCTAGGGACCTGATGCAAGCCCAAGAATAGAGATGTGGATGCAATTTGAATTTTTACCTCCAGGCTTCTCAAGGTGGGATGTTGCAAGCTTAGACTGGGAACTGGGCCCTTGCAACATGGCTGCCTACCTACAGTGCCCAGCATATATAGCACTTAATAAATGCTTTTCACCCTTCCCTCTATTTTTTTTATCTGGCCTAGACTGATAATTTGCTGTTGGTAGATGACCAAGTGGATTGCCACAGCCAGAGAATTTGTTCCCCAGTGAGGCCAATTTACTGATGAGGATGAATTTCTCTGTACTTAATTAGGCTGGTCCTCAGACAGCCTATTTAGTCTGTTACCAAGACTATATAACAACAATAACAACAATACTACTACTAAAAAAATAATAGCATTTATATAGTACTTTAAGGGTTGCAGAATGTTTTATAAATACCTCACCACGACCCTGGGAGATAGGTGCTATTATTATCATCCCTATTTTACAAATGGGGAAACTGAGGCAGAGAGGTTAGGTGCCTTGCCCAAGGTCACAGAGCTAGTAAGTGTGTGAGACTGGATTTGAACTCAAGGCTTCCTGATTACAAGTCTGTGAATTTTTCCATTGCACCACCAGCTAGATACAGCCAGTGCCCCTCTTCCTGCAGGTTATAGTCGGTGTTTCTTTGAGTCATGCTATAGGGTAGTAGGATGGAAAGATGAAAGGGACCAGAGAAAACATCTAGTCTACAGGTTCTTAACTGGGGGACTTGATAACGAAATTGCAATAACATAACCACGTAAGAGACAATAAATGTCTGTTGCCTGACTTTGTGCCCCTGTGAATTTTATTTTAGGCACTTAAAATGTTGCATTGGGAAGGGACTAGCAACTTCTCAAACATCCAGAGGGATCCATGACACAAAAAAGGTTAAAAGCCCCTCAGCCCCCTCATCTTGCAAATGAGGGAACTATGATCCATGGGAGGGAACTGGTTTAAACTGCAGTCACATAGCTGGTGAGCCAAGACTGGTTGTCTGACTCCAAATCTTGGAGGGACTCACAGCTCTTATAAACTCAGAACTTACAAAGTCAGGGCTTGGGGCAGCTGTCCCTCAGGGGTCATGGGGTACAGTGAATAATAAAGTACCAGTCTTGGAGTCAGGAGGACCTAAGTTCAAATGTGGCCTCAGGCACTTAACACAAAACTAGCCATGTGACCTTGGGCAAGTCACTTAATCCCAATTGCCCTACCTTCCCCTCTACAAAAAAGAAAAAAAAAGTTAGGACTGGAAGGGACCTTGGAAGTGAGTGAAACCAACTCTTTCATTATACAGACCCAGAGAATGGAAATGACTTACCCAAGGCTACCTGCTAAGGTAAGGTCAACCATGACCCAACCCTGGTGCTGATTGTTCCTTCTGTTGCTTATGGATCTATCTTAGAGCTGCCCTTATCAGCCTCTCCACACTGTCTGGCCAGAGGGCATCCTCATCCTCACCTCAGCAGAGCTGGGCCTCATGGCTCCTGGTTTGAGAGTAGCCTACTTTCAGTAGCCTGTCATGTTTCCCCGGCTACAGACACTTACATCATTGATTCTGGCCCCACTGATGCTACTTAGTCCTCTAGGGACAGAGAGCTGGCCAGGCCACTGCTTAACTCTTGGCATCTTTCCTTTCCTCCTACACTGCCAGACTGGTTCCCCATTGCTCTTTGGACTGTGTGTCTGTAGGTACACCAGTGAAATGAAGTGGCCAGATTCATAATATCCTCTTCCTGGAATGACAGCAATTGCCTGTAGCCCAGACAGTGAGGAACTAGGTAACTCAAAGGCTCTCCTTGTATTCATAGGGTGGGAATCCCTTAGGGGGTAGTAAGGCACAAGGTCTGGGGGGCCCTTTGGAGGGGGAGATGAGTGGGGAGGGATAGAGGATGGGATTTGAACCCTACTAGCCTGAAGTAGTGGCAGAACCCTGAGTCAGGAGATCTGTGTTTGTCTCAGTTCTCCCATCCACTAGCCATGTGCCTTTGGGGCAAGTCCTACTTTTACCTTCAGTTTTCTCAGCTTTAAAATAGTGATAATATCCCTTCTCTATTTGCAGTTCACCTTAGCCCGCCCCTGTGAGGCACATAGGGTATTAGAGAATCACAGCTCTGGAATTGGAAGGGGTCTTCTAGTGCATCTCATCCACTCCCCTCATTTTAGAGATAAGGACACTGAAACCCACTTTACTAAGGTAGGAAAGCCTTTCCTAATGCTACCTACAAAGGTAGTCAGCATCAGAGGCAGGATTTGAACCCACATCATTGAATTATAACTCTACTGCTGGAAGGGAGCTCACACACCGTCTCATCCGGTCTGCTCATTTTCTATTGCACAGGCCTAATGTTCTTTTCACTGTGCCATTAGTCAAGAAAACTTGGGTTCAGATCCCACCTTTGATATTGTTAATGATGCCTGTCTTAGCTAAGTGTGTGAATTGTTTTGCAAACATTAAAGCTAGTTATGTGCGTGTATGTGTGGTGTGTGTGTGTGTGTGTGTGTGTGTGGTGTTGGTTTGAGGGCTTTATGTTTAACCTATAACAGTCAAAAATTACTGTTTCCTAGTTCATGGTATAATATCCAAGACTTCCTGTAGGTACTTTGATTAGGAACTTCTTTGGGATCTCTTCCATTCAGAGGATGGAAGAGCTGGTCCTAAAGGTCATCCAGTCTTGGGAGAAGGATTGTTGGGTAGCTACCTTGGTTAGGAGGTATTAGATTCATTGACAGCAAGCTGTCCCAGGATCCCTCCCCTTCCTGTCAGATACCATTTCTGATTGTTAAGCATGAGTCAAGAAGGCTGGGAAGGGAAGAGGATGTAACAAACAAAAAAACCACCCTGACCTGGGCAGAAACTCCAAACAACAGAAGGGGTACATTAGATTGAGAGTTAGTATCGCTGGGTGCAAGCCCGGGGTCTGCCATTTACTCTGTGTGACCTCAGCAACTCACCAAACTCCTCTGGTCTTGCTTCCTCAAGTGTACAGTATAATAATACTTGCACAACCTCCCTCACAGGGTTGTTTTGAGGAGAATGGTTTGTGAGCCACAAAGAACTACTTCAGTGGTGAGTTATGCTCTTTTGTTCTAAGTTGAGCCCTGGCTGAGTTCTGGTGGGTTTTGATCTGGAATAATGGTGTTAACCAGAGTACACATTATCTGGGGAGTCAGGGAAATAATACTGCTCTTAAAGGGTTTTCCAGGTTCCGAGTTTCTCAAGTAAATGGTGCCATAAAACACAAACTATTAGTTTTATTATGCCTTTTTTTATTGGTAGTAACAGGGTAACCAGATTTGCCTTGACTCAGAATGGTGGTTCAGTGGAAATAAAGAGTACATTACTGGTCTCCAATTTCCTATGAAAGTCACAACTTTGAAGGTCTATATAGCCAGCTGCTAGGAGAAATTTGAACTTTTCCCAAAACATTTGCAAATGGAGATTTTTTCCAGAGAGGGACTGATTCTCTCTCTCTCTCTCTCTCTCTCTCTCTCTCTCTCTCTCTCTCTCTCTTCCTTCCTCTTTCCCTTTCTCTCCCTCTCCCCCCTCTCCCTTTCCCTTTCCTTCTCTCCCTATCTCTTCTTCCCTCTCTCCCTGTGTGTCTCTCTCTCCCTCTCACCCCCTTCCCTTCTTTTCTTCCCTTTTCCCTATTTTCTGCCTCTCACCCAATTTCACTCCCTTCTCTCTCCCTCTATCTCCCTGTCCTCTTTCAACTTCTTAGCTGGTCCCCTCAGACGTTGGACTGTTTCTTCCTTATCCTCACATCCAACTTGACTTCTACTGGTTGCTGTGGCTTCAGCAGCTAAGTAGGAACCAGAAAGGCCAGTGTCACTGTAGAGGGTCTGGGCATTGGGGAGTTGGTCTGTGGCTAGCATAGGAAGACTGTAGAGCACCTCTCCCCGCTCCCTGGTCTACCCCCTCTCATTCTCTGGTTGTTCATTTTCTCATCTGTGAAATGAGGAAGCTGGACTAGATGACCTCACAGGTCACTTCAGCTCTACCCCTGTGAGCCTAAAATCCTCAGAACAGAAAAATATGGAATCGCCAGGGGCCTTGTAATCTCATCTAACCCCCTTTTAACAGGTGACAAACAGACCCAGAGAAAGGAAATTACTTGTTCTAGATCTTTCAACTAGGTGACTTCTAGAACAATTGTTTACAGGTTTTTCAAGTTTATGAGTAACCTTCATTTGAATGTTGTATTATTAGTAACCCATTGATTGATAAGACACAGGACAAGAAGCTACTCTTGATCCCACACCACTTTGAAATGAGTTTCTATGTTAACCACAGAATCCACACACATTTGAAAAAAAAAATAGTAATAGATATTTATCCAAATAAAGATCAGAATGACAGTGCTTGGCTTGAATATGGTGTCCCAGACCTAGTAATAAGTCCTTCACCTCTCAGGAGTTTAGGGGACTACCACAAGCTGGGACCTATAATCCAGACACTGCTTCCTAGCCCCGTTCTTTTTCCCCTACCCCAAGTTATCTCCCACATTTGAAGGTTGTTCTCCTTCCCTGTTGCCTTCCTCTGCGGTCCACCCCTATCTGCACCCCCTCACCCAATAAAACAGATACACACAATGCTTTTCAGGGAGAAGAAAAAAGATTGGTGGATATATGTTATGTTTTAAGCATCTCTAAATCAGAGCTAATTCTCTCCTGGTGACCACCCCAGAGCTTTCCCACAAAATGTGACATCATCTAATAGATTTACAGTTATTGAAGTGCATCTCTGAAGCAAATGAAAAAGCTTAGATAGGAGAAGCATGAAATAGCATTGTTTGTTCTAGGGAGCATTACAAAGCTGAGGGATCATCTTCAAATTATCCACCCTTTGGTCACAGGCTGCTCATTTGGGAAGGAGCTGAAGCAATTTCAGCAGATCTTGGTGTGCTAAGCTGGCTGGCCCCTGACATTCTAGCCTTTCCACTTGAGAGCCCTGGGATGTTGAAAGCTGAGAGTCTCTCTTTGGGGGAGGCAGGGGAAGGGGGTGTTAGTTATACCAGGAAAAGTGGGGGCAAACTAGGAATAGCATGATGGTGTCAGTAGGGAGAAAGAGGCCAGGAAGGAGAAGATGCCTAGTCTAACCATAAAGGGGTGACAAATGTTTGCTTGTTGTCAGAGACACTCATACGAACAGAGGCTTCTAATGGGAGCTCTGGGGGCACTCAGGGCTGGTGTTCTCTGGGGCTGGCAATGTGTTTATGTGATTAGCAACTTCGCCATGCAGGGCCAATCCCTCAATCCCTCTATTCAATATCAAGTTTCCTAAACAAGTTACAATAACACAAGTCATTATAAATCCTCTCGTGAGCGGTTTTGTTTGTGTTTCCACTCCCCGGCCTCAATAAACTCAGACGCGTTTTTTCATTTTTAGTGAATAATTGATGCGGGGGTTGGGGGAGAGGGGTGTCCAGCATCCAGAAAATTTGCACAGTAAAAACGTTGCATTGTTAATCTGTTATTAAGCAAAACTCTTCACACCAGGCTGGGTGCTCTGCTGCCTCTCTGCACACCCTGGATGGAATTATGCATCATGAATAAAAACTGCTGTCAACATGTATTGGTTTCAGAACATTAGAGCATATGGTATGTGATTATCTGTATTGTCAAGTGCAATAAAGTGAATTTGGATATAATAAAGAATGTAATATTTTAGAAATTTGGTAATAAACTAAGGATGAGTTGACAGCAGAGTTTCTGCTTGGCCCTAGACACAAATAAATTGATGTAACTGGTATCAAAGTAACTGGTCTCTACAGAGGAGCTAAAGAGCAGATCAGCTTTGCCTTGTTTGGATTCAGAGGGAGGGAGAGGTAGGGTGGTACAGTGGACAGCATATTGGATTTGAAAATCAGAGAACCAGTGTTCAAATCCTGCCTCTTGCTACCTATGTGACCTCAAGTGAGTCATGGCCACAGACCCACTAGGCTTCATCAGGAAAATGAGGGGCTCCCTTCTACCTCTAAATCTGTGATCTTTTGATTAGATGAGCCCTGAAATTTCCATCCACCCCTAAATCTTTTTTTGTAGTGAGATCTAATCAGATGACTACAAATCAGAGCAAGAAGCCCTTCAGCATTGATGTAAGATGGTAAATCTTTGTCCATTTAGCTCAGTGCAATGGGCATTTTATAAAATATCTACTATGTACAGATTATCAGATTACAAAATTAATATATAAAAACCAGCCCTGCCCTCAAGGGCTTACATCCCACTGGAGGAAAGCAGCCTGTATACAAAGTCAGTACAAAATCTTCAGAGCCCCAGGGGCAGAGCGAGGATGATACTTGTGTTTGTCACAGAGGAGGTCTGAAAATGTTCTCCTCCCCCTTCCCATCCCTCTGCTCCCTCCACTCATCCACCTACCCACCAGAGGCTTTCATCTTTGAGTCCCAGTGTAATGTCACTTAGGAACATGAACTTCCATCAAACTCTCTCTTCCTTAGGGTCATTAACAGCAAACCTTGAAGTTTAAAGTAACAGTCAGCACAGTCTTTGTTGGTTTATTACAAAGTGAATACCTGTGTGCCCCAGAAAGCAGTTTTCTGTCAAAAACGTGCATATCCTCCCTCTCTTCCTTGCAAAAATGATGAACTGTGGGTAGGGAGCTCTCTGTATATACTGTCAATGATATGTTGGTTATTTTTGCTAAACTGCTTTTTTCTACTTCTCTCTTTTTTATTCTTTATTATGGGAAAAAAAAGATTCTGAGTAGGAAAGAAGGGAGAAATATATTGGAAAGTGAAGGCGATATAAGCACAAAAGTCATGTTCGGGATGGTGGTAGGTGTTGGCAGTCACTGCTGTTGGGAAGGCTGAGGCTGGTGGACTGCTTGAGTTCGGGAGTTCTGAGCTCCAGCATGGCTCGACCTGATTAGGTGTCTACCCTGATTCTCAAACCAATGGGAGCAGAGGACTACCACTCTGTGAACTGGTTCAGGTTGGAAAACTGAGCAAGTTAAAGCTTCTTAGCTCATCAGGTCCATGAGTGCTTGCTATACTTCCAGCCACAAAGACCCAGTCTTCCCCACCCACCTAAAGGACATCAATAAAAACTTAAATATAAGTAAATATTTTAAAAGGTACATATAATAATGCACCTCATTATTCCCCTTCTACATGTCAGTTCCAAAGTTGCACTACTCTGAGTAGGTTGCCAGCTTTTTACTTGGTTCATACAGGTGGGTTCCCCATTAAGAAGATCTGACACATGGAAATCTGTATGATCTGCTAGTATAATTCCTAGGATAGCTTTGGGATATGTGTTAATAAACTTCTCTGGCCCAAGGGCCATGTGATTGGGTGTCCTTTGGCACAAAAGGATGATGGGAGTGACAGGCCACGCTGGGTAAACACAAGAGTTCAGACTTTTTCAAGTCACTTGGCTTAACATTACAAGTCAAGCCCCATTACAGCAAATACTAATATAGTGAAAAGTCACTGAAGGATTTGCAAATGATTTCCAAATCCCAGCTGATGACCCATTTAGCACAAGTATAATTAGGCATAATAAAAAATTTCTCATACAACCAAAGAATTTAAACAGAGCTTTATAGGTATGTTTTAAGGGGATTTGGTGACCCATCATGCTTTCTTGGTTAACCCTCTTAATAAATTGCTATGATAATGACTCAGGGCCCAGTCTTTTCACCTCTACATGTATTGGCCTCAGATTTCCCCCATCAAATTCTGGTCTCCAGAGTCTTCAGACCATGGTTTTGCAGGTTACAAAGGTGATTTGGGGGGACAACCTGAGGTGTCTTATAGTAAATGGCAATGCAAAGACTGTTACTGTAAATTCCAAGGTTTGCCAGTAACAACCACAAGAAAGGTAGTTAAATTGAACTTAATGCTCCTAAATGATCTGCAAATGTATTAATTCTACTTTCTGTTAATTAACAACATGATGAAACTGGCATTTCGTAAGTCGACGTGTAACACATGCTTTGGTAATTATGTACTCAGCGGTTCGGATTCAGAATGCTAATAGAATAAAATTTTAATGAAGATATGTTGCGATGAAAAATTTATCAAGAAAAGTTCAGGTACTGCTTACATTAACACGGCAGGGAGTAGGAGGCAGGGGGCTCCATTGCAAGGAGCAGTCCTGTGGATTTCTTTCAGCTGGCACTGGTCTCTTGAGCTAAGATAGCAGCCCTCCACACAGACCCAGGCTACACTTTAACTCCCAGGGATTTAGGATAGCCTAGAAATGAACCAAGTGGGCTCTGGGATACCTAGGTCTTTATCCTACATGGATGAGCAAACGGAGGTGAGAATGGCCCACGGTGGTCAGGAGGTGAAGGTGATTAAACAACTGGGGTAACTTGCCTTTACCTCACCTGGGCTAGCCAAAGTAGATTGTGCTACCTCATCCCATGGCCCTTGGCACCAGTGGTTATGTCACTTCCCTCTTTTCTACCCCCAATTTCAGGTATGCAGTATAGTCCCCTTCCACCATTGGTCATCCATGGTACCAAAGGATCAAAACCACCAGAATGTTATGAAAATGCTTGTTTTGTTTCTGAAGTTCAGAATAAAAGAAATAATTTTTTTTAAAAAAAAGCACCAAGACTGCTGGGCTTTTTGAAAATTACTCCTCTATACATCAAATAAATACTACCTTCAGAGCTGGGCTGCCTTGGGATCTGAGCTCCTGGTTTCATTGAGAGGTCTGGATTCCAGATGTCCAAAAGAGCTTGGTGTAAGTTGTTTATAGCAGAGGGGAAAAAGACTAACCCCAAACCCCACCCTCATGATGAAATAAATGTGTTAGATACTACGTCTTGTGCAAACTTTTCAGCTTAGGAATTTTGACTGGCAACTATTTCGCCTCAAGTCTCCAAAAAAGGGTAGCTGGCAAAGGAATGGACTCGGGAAATATGAAAGCCAACAAAAATGACCCTTCAGTGGTGGGGGGAAGAGGGGAGTGCTGTAAGGGTAGTAAGAATGGCAGGCACAGAGCCAGAATGTTGTCAGCTGGGAATTTTCAGAGACTATATCTCATAATAAAATCATATAATTTGTGGCTGCGCTGAAAACCCAACAACGTCCCTGGTTCCATTTAGTGGTTTCTTAATGCCTGAGAACTTTACGGAGTCTTATCTGATGCCAGGAAATATTCCCTGTGAACATGTCCATGGTAAAGTGGGCAGTGATCCTGTGCCTACTGTTGGCAGTCACTCCTTGGCCTTCTGAGCTGATGGGTGAGTCTCACTATACACAGGTGTTTATTTTTTTTTTTTTTTGGCAATATAGACTCTGTTGGCTAGGGGCAAGGTATTTAGGAAATGATGCCTCTATTCTCTGTCTCTGATTTCCCTTTCTCTGTCTCTCTGTTACATCTTACCCCTTCCCCTACATATCCGCTCAACACCATAAACGCTGCTGTTGGCAAACTTGGTTACTACTTCTCCCTGTAGAAAAGGAAGGCATTGTCCTCAAGCAAGGATTGTTAACCTTTGTGTATGCTGTGGTCCCTCTTTGGCACAATCTGGTGAAGCTTATGGCTGCCTCCTTAGAATAGCAATTTTAAATGTATGAAATAAAATACACAGGATTACAAAGGAAGCCAAAGACTAGTGAAAATAACAGTGGTTTGGGTTTTTTTTTTTTCCCATTCATGTTCATGGAGCCTCAGAAATCAATCCATGGTCTGACTCCTTCCTAAGCTTGAGTGAGTGACTCATGCTACAAAAAAGTCAAAGTCATAGGCCCATCTCAGGTGAACCTTGTTTTCAGGTCAAACCAAAGTTGATACAAAAGAAAATAAGAATCTCTGGGCCATGATGGGACCTTTGAGGTCAGCTTAAGCAACTTCTGACCCAGAGACATATTAAGTGAATTGCCCAAGATCACACAGATTAAGTAACCCTCCTGTCTGTGATGCTCGATGCTGTGTGACCTTGGGCAAACCACTTGACTGTCCTTGGTCTCAGTTCCTTATCTGTAAAATGAGAGGGAGGGAGAGAGAGAAGAAAGAAGGAAGGAAGGAACCTCTGTTGCCTATGACCCTAAAGCGTTAAATTACTTTATTCAACTTTGTCAGAGCCCGGATTTGGACTCAGGTCTTTCTGACTCTAAGACCACCTCTTTGTCTTCCATACCAGAGGCTTCTCCTCTCCCTCCTAATTAAGGTGATCCTGCCAGTGCTCTTTCTTCTTCAGTGATTTGGGGGACAGAGGCCCATGCATTTTCGACAACCTTGCCCCTTCCAAGATACCTTGTTTTGTAGGACAGAAATCTCAGCAGCCAACATTGGCTTTCCTTTGGTCATTTGAAAAATCATTATGGTCAGGAGCCTTTAGACCTCCCCCTAACTGGGTAGGAGAAAAATCGTAGCAAGGACCTGGTATATAGTAAACACTTAATAAATGCTTGTTGAATGACTGATGGACACACAAGCCTGATCTGGGCCAAGCCCTTGGCCTTCTCTAGAGGGAAAAGGAGTGGACTTAGTCCTGGCATCTCCCTTGATGTCATCGACTTCCCTTGTGTTATTATTCTTGAAGGGCACACTCGGCAAATCCAGCCTCGAGAAAAAAGAAAAAGAAAACTCCAAGCTTTGCGGATTTGCAAAAACAAACACTGAAGAGGCTTTTTTCTGGTCCCCTTTCTCCAGCTGTGTGCCTGACCTCAGCTCCCCTCTTTCCTGCTGGGTCTGCATTGAAATCCTGGCCCCTTTCGTGGAGGTCCTGATCTGAGCCAGTTGTCTAGCGATTTAATTTGGTGAATTTACCACCGAGTCCCAGAGTTTATATTGGCACTTAACAGCGGTAATATGTGTCTCTCTCGCCAAGAACTGACTATTTTCCTGACCAAGATGGAACACCACGCACAAAAAAATAGGTTTGTGAACTAATCTCCTGTCCTGACAAGTGTCATTCACAGAATCACTGCTATGGAGCAGGCTTGGAATTAAATGAGGTTGGTATTTTCTAAATGGGATCACAGGTGCTCTCAGGCTTGCTCTCCTCTATCCCTTCACCCTCCCTCCCTGTCTCTTCTCTTTTTCTCTCTCTCACTCTCCTCTCTGTCTCTCCCTCCCTCTCCCCCTTTTTCCCTCTTCCCCCCTCCCCCCTCTTTCCCTTTCCCCTCCCTGTCTCTCCCCTCCTCTCTCTGTCTCTTTCCCTCTTCCTTTCTCCTTTTCTCCCTCTCCTTCCCTCTCTCCTCTCTGTCTCTCACTCCCTACCTCTCCCCCTCTTTCCTTCTTCCTTTCCCCCTCTTTCCCTTTACCCCTTCCTTCCCCCGTCTCTCCCTCTTCTCTGTCTCTTTCCTCTTCTTCTCTCCTTCTTTCTCTCTCCTTCCCTCTCTCTCCTTCCCTCTCTCTTCCTCTCTTCTCTCCTCTCTGTTTCTACCTCCCTACCCTTCCCTCTCCCCCTTTCTCCCTCATTCCTCTCACTCTTTCCCTTTCCCCCTCCCTTGTTTTGCCTTCTCCTCTCTGTCTCTGTCTCTCTCCCTCTCCCCATCCCTCTCCCCCCTTCCCCCTCCCTCTCTTCTTCTCTCCCTCTCTCTTTCTGTCTTCTTTCCTCTCTCAGCAAGTCTAGGATGAGACCTTAAAGCCTCAGGCACTTTCAAATAACAATAACATTATCAGTATGCAAGGCAGATTTCTAAGTATTTTTATTTTATTTTTTCTTTTTGGAAAAGGGTTCGATTCCAAGCTGTCCCATCCCTCTTTGCCTTGAGATCAGGGAGCTAGCCGTCTCTCCTCTACTATGCTTTGAGAGCCATAGGAAGTAACAGAGATTCCCACTTTAGCATATCCTCCAAATAAATCTTTCCCATTAGCTTTCTGTAGTCTGATACTGCATCACAGAAGCATCATTCTTTGAGGTAGAACAAGAGGAGAGGTAAACCAGGAGTCAGGAGAGGCCTGGGCCCATATACCCACTTAAACTACTGATTGCTACCTCTTTAACCTTAAGCAAATAACATAAGTTGTCTAAGCCTCAGTATCCCCATCTGAGCAATGGGAATGACAGTAATAATACTTACACTACCTACTTCACAAAACCCTTGTGAGGGAAGCATCTTGCAAACCTTAAAATCCTACCGAAAACATGATTTAAAATTCAAATCTGACTGTAGGATAATGATGGCCTTGGGCTCCTAGGCTGAAATAGGCATGAGTTCCAGATTCTTTCCTGAGAGCAGATTTTTTTTAGGGGCATGGGAAGGATGGCAGAGTCGTAGAGATCATTAAGTGCCTGAGGGAGAATAGAGAACAGAGGAGGGAGGGATCAGATAGCAAAAATTTGACACCACTGAGATATGGGGAAAGGACCAGAGCTGGTAGGCTGAGGAGTTCCAAAGAACAATCTTGCCTGGATGCGTGCCATCCCTCAGGATGATGGCCCCCAGGCCCTAGTGAAAGGGCTGTCTGTTTTACCCACTCCTCAGAGTGAGACATCCCCAGAATTTAGAACCAGAGGTCCTTAATTTTAAATTACCATGAACTTGGTGTTTTAATGTTGTGGTAATTGTATTTCAATCTTGTTTCCTTTGTCATCCTGAGCATTTCATTTTATGCATCTAAAAACATTTTGACTGAGAAGCATTCCATTAAGTTTCACCAGACTGTCAAGAGTACACCATGCCACACAGCAAAAGGCTTAAAAAAAAAAAAAAAAACCAAAGTAGAGATGGGGAGAGCATTCCAGGAGCACTCTTTGCTTGCCCAAAGGCTCTTCTGCCAGTGCTCTTTCTCCTCCAGTAATTCAAGAGACAGAGGCCCCATGTCTTCTCAACAACCTTGCCCCTTCCAGGATACCTTGTTTTGTAGAAAGACAGAGATCTCAGCAGCTGACATTGGCTTTTCTTTGGGCATTTGAAAAATCATTATTTAATAGAAACCCATCCTGAAATGGTCTTCCCACTTCTGCCTTTTTCTTTTAAAATATGTATCCCAACATTTCAAGGGAAACTTTAACCAGAGCATCCTGGGGCTAAAACCAAGAGGAAAGCTTCTCTTTCCAGTTGAGAAATGACTTCAGGTCTAGTGAATAGAGCCAGTTTGGCTTAATATTAATTTAAGGAGTTCAGCCTTGTACTTTTGACTCAGGCTAGATGGGAAATTTCAGGGGGATGGTTGTTTTCTGATCTCCCCTCCCCCTGCCAGCATTTGTGAGCTCCCTCCCTGATGTGCCTTCCCTCCAGAGGCGGCTGGAGAGCCGCAGGTGTGAGCTAGCTTGCTCTAAGTAACTTTCCCCCTCCTGATTAAGTGGTATGTGTGAATGAAGGAGATCCATGTTGATTCACACCAATCTATGCCTCGGCCGTGTGAGAGCTGCTTCCAATTCCCCACAGCCCCAGCAAGCTTTGCAAGGCAGAAAGAAATATGACCGGGCAAGTTGAGAAAATAAATTAAACTAATGTCAACTTTTCTTGTTTCTCCCCTCATTATTAGGGGATGGAATGGGGCTCATTTATCAAGCGGGAAGAAAAAATTAATTGACACAGACTTTAATATTATGATGTCTGGCTTGTCTGGTCACATTCCTTCATTTTTTGAAAGGCATTTTATTACAGTTTACAACCACCAGCTGCCAAACTATTGGTGTAAACAAGAGAGCAGGTGCATCAATAATGCCACACTGGAGGGGCCCCAGATACCAACCTAGAGGCTACTTTGCAGGGAGAGAATAATGCCAGAGTGGGGGGGGGAGGGGAAGCCAAGTGGAGTTTTTTGGATTTGAGTGGGGTGGAGGGGGAGGGTAGAGACTGGAGCATTGAGAATGAGGGTTGCAGAGGCTTTGTGTCCTGTTTGCCAGACATTTTGGGGGAGGGAAAAAAGGATAGAGGAGGACCAGAATGTCTGCCTCTTATACTGATCCCCTCATTGGAGTCTTTGTTTATGGCTAGCCCTGAGGATGATTTCCTCTGCAAGCCCAGGTCACTCTTTCTTTCCCTTGTTCTTTGTTCCCTTATCAGATAAGTAATGAGTGCCTCTAGACAGGAGTGTGCTGATTCCTCCAGGGTGGCTGGCCCATTTTTTCTTAAAGCCAGGTTGCTGGAGAATAGGACTGTTTAAATGGGTCACCAAGTGTCACGCTACTCCCGCTTTTTGCACTAGAGCTGATGTTATAGATCGAGGCAGAAGCGGAAAGAGAAACTGTACATTGAGGCAACTTGTTCCCTTTAAAATCTGGGTTAAACAGATTGGGGGGGTTGGTTGTTTGAGAATCATTCTGTTTGCTTATTTTTACCCCCTTAAACTGGATTTGCCACGCTGATGTAATTGGCATAGAATCCTGGAATTCTAGAGCTATCTGGAAACTTCATCTAGCCCAGGGGTTTTCAACCTAGAGTCTGTGAACTTTTTTCTTATATATGTGGATAACTATTTCATTATAATTGATTTCCCTTGGGATCTATATTTTATCTTATGCATTTAAAAACCTTATTCTGAGAAGGAGGTCCATAAACTTCATCAGACTGCCCAAGGGATCGATGACAAACAAAAGGTGGAGAACTCCAGATCTAGGCTGACTCCCCCCAACCCCCACTTCAGTTTGGAGGAAATCCCAGCACACACCCTGGAGGAACCCCTTTGGGATTTCATGTCCTTTGGTCTTCATGTTTGCTTTTGAGCATCCTAACAACCTCGTGAGGTCAATGTGTTGTTCCTTCTGTTATGTTCTCCTTGTACAGATGAGGAACCATCACCGTTTAACCTGAGGGGGAAAAAAGCCTGAGAGAGGAATGGAATTAACATGGTAGATCTTTCTACAATGTGGCTGCAGACCAGCTTTCCTCACTATAGCAAGCTCATCTGCTTTCTTATTTATGACGATCTGATGCCTATTTCCCAGATGCTGTAGCAAGGGGAGTATAGAGTGAGATTTGGAGAAAGACAGCATTGTTACCTGTAGCCTGTACCCTGGTGTGAAAGTGAATCGAATGAAATAGCAAGCCTAGTTTAGAACTATGAGGACCCAGTCCCTATCCTGCCACAGGCTGCTACAATCCAATGCACTTTCTGTTTTGGATGCTAACGTCCAAGACAGCAGGGGACTGTGGCTCTGCAAGGTTTCCACAATACTTTGTATCTAAAAATATTTAATAAATAATACAAGCAACTCTTATTAGTTCATGTTAATGGAAAGGAACAGTGGCAGAGATACCCCAAAGTAGGAAAAGATGATAAAAAAAAATTGAATTTATTGTTGTTGGGAAAGATTTAACTTATATAAGTCATTCACCCACTCCCCCCCCCCCATTTAGGTTCATATTAAAAACATTACTTTAAAAAGATAACATTACTTTAGCACATACCAACTTAATAGTAAGTGAAGGAAGCCCCAAACTGTTGCAGGGGCTAGGAGAGAGAGGAACTGGGCAAAAATTTGCCGTACCCTCCCCCCCCCCCCCCCCCCCCCAGATAATCCACAGCCTGGATAATTGAGAGTTCACAGTGGCTCAGAAGTAATAGTGGTTAATGATGATACCACTTGACATTTAGTGATGGGAAAAATGAAGAGGATGCTGTCTTTGATGGCCTACATTCTATCCAAAGACCACACCTCCTCCCTCATATCCCCCCAGAAATGACCGGGGCTAGCTAATGCAGCTTTCTGAATTTGATGACCCCATTGTGTGTCTAGGATGACCTCCAGGAGAGAGGGCTCATTTCCCGAAGTGTATATCTCTACTGCCTGTGGCTTAAGAGCCTGTGGGGAGGGGTTCCAAATGAGTTATACATACATTTGCATACATACACATGCCTTTAGTTCCCCCTGTGATAGTTGGAATAAATCAGACCATTTTTTCCTCTTTTCCCAGTTCTCCCCCTAAACCAAGTGCTAGATTAACTCGTGCCTCCCATCGATTTTCATTGAAGATGCATTAGACACTGCCTGATTGCCTATTAGTATCCATTGACCTATATGAAAATAGAAAATGATTTTCGAGGCTGAGTAGTCTGTTCCCACTGCTAGCCCCCAAATATCTCCGAGTCCAGGACTATTTTTTCAGTGGCTGTATTTGGCTTAGCCTTTTACATTTGGGGGTATTTTATTTTCTGGGGTTTTATCCTCTTCCCCCCTCTCCTTTTTAAAATAGACTATCATTCGAATGAATATTCAGTTCTGTTCATTTGAATAAAGAAAAAAAAGTTTGACTATTAAATGCTTATCTCCTAAATAGGGCTTGTTAGTTTCTAATAATAGCTTCATTCAGAAGTATGCTGGAGAAATCAATTTTTAAAATGCTCCTTGTCAAGTGCTATCTTATTTGTGTCCTTTCACAATAGCCTTTTTGTTTGGTATTTATCCTCACGCACACCTTCCTTGGCACCTGTGGGCTGACACATAGTGCCTCAGATTTAAAAAACCCAACAATAACAGGGTTGGGATCTCAGCAGTGGGTGGAAGATCTGATTTCAAACCCCAGAGCCTGCTTCGATACTTTCCAACTGTGTGAATTTGGGTATATTGCATAACTCATCTGTACAGTGGAAGTAAAAATGCATGGAATATTTTGTATTCTTGTAGCATCATTATAAGGCTCAAAAGTAGTAGTGCCTGTCCCGTGGTTTGAATTAGGAAGCTTCAAAAAACTGGAGACTTCCTAAGGTCAGTGACAAGATTTCATAGCTGCCTTTGCCGTGGTTTGTTACTTGAGATTGTGTTATTATATTACTTGAGTTATTGAGATTGTGGGTTTAGAGGTGGAAGAAACCCAATAAGACTCCAAAGTAGCCATGGGCCTAAAGGGGAAGAGGGTAGTGAATATGGAGTTGGCAGAGCAAACACAGCAAATGTCTTCTCAAGGTTAAGGGACTCATTTACTAGCTGGGTGACACTGAACGTCTCAGAGCCTCAGTTTCCTCATCTGAAAAATGAGGATAATAGCATCAATGCACAAGCATTCACCAGGCACCTACTCTGCTCTGGGCAGTCCTGCTGGCAGCCAAGTATACAAATACAAAGAATGAAACAATCCTTGTATGCAAAGAGGTCGCATTCTAAGGGAGGAGACAATGAATACATCTACAAGTATGTGCAAAATAAATATGAACAGAATAAGGATCAGAACTATTACTTCATTGGTATACAAAGCTCCCTCTGTTATTGCTGGTCACTACCTTCTCTATAAGATATAGTCTTAGAGTGTTGTTTGGGATACTGAGAGATTAAGTGACTTGTCTAAGGTCACACAACCCATATGTGTCAGAGGCAGAACTTGAACCCAGGTCTCCCTGGCTTGCTCTCTGTCTACTCTGCTTCTCATAAATGCAAAGAAAACAAATACAAAGCAGTTAAATCAGAAGCAGTTTGGGAGGGAGAGCACTTCACAGAATCGTTATGCGGATCAGATGAGATAATATACTACATAAATTCAAGCTATTTTTATTGCCTCCTTAAGCAGGAAGATCGAGAAGCTGGGGTTTTGTATCCCTGAAAGCTCCAGGTACATGAGACTTCTGATAATCGTATTCTTTCTAATGCACCCTTTGAGCCATTTCTGGGGTTTCTCTTCTTGATTTTTTTCCTCTTCTCCCACCTTGCTGTTTTATCCTACTCAGCTCATTTGGAGGAGAAAAAAAAAAAAACTATCACCAAGATCTCTCCACCCTCGGCTCCCTTTACCCTGATTTATGCTTTTCTTCCTCTATCCCCCATTTTCTTTCATTTGGGGGGGGCGGTGTTAACCACTAAACAAGTAATTCATTGTAAATGATAATGCAGCCTCAAGAGAAAATGATTACCAGTTAAGGAATAACACTTATTGATAATTAACTGTTTCATCACTTCTTTGCTTTCCCCCAAGTGGAATAAATAAATATTTTAGACATAATCAAGTTTGTTTTCTCTACCCAGGCCAAACAGACAGACATGTTGGAATGATGTAGATCTTTAAAATCCTGTAAATGAGGCTCTACATTCTTAGATTGTTATGCTTCCTGGGTACATGGGCTTGAAACCTAAGCTATCTCCCTTAATCAAGAAAAAGCATTTTTGTGATACTTGCATTCTTAGTCTCATGGGGTTAGGAAAGGCACCAGTCAGGAGAGCATCTGAGTTGGAATTTGAAATGATTTGGTGAAACCAGCCTCTCCTCCCCACCCCACCCTGCCCCTAGACCCCTTCCCTCCCACCCTCAGGCAGCAGTCTGCATTTCAATTTTGATCTCTCATAAAGGCTTCTCCTTATCTCAGAACTGGTGGCACTGTCTGGGAAATGAGGGCAGCAGAATTCTTCATCCCTGTGTTCACTAGCAAGTTTCTAATGGTGATGATGCCTGGCATTGAGACAATTAGTGATTTATACAACAAGTGTGACTGGTCTATGGGACAGGGCAGGGCTCTTGTCTCCATGCTAGGGAGATGAGCTGCTGGCATCAGTAGAGATAAGAACATGCTGGAGTACAGTGTCACCTTTAAAATATTCTGACCATCAGCTAGGAAGATGTCAGGCCTGTGACTCATCACACAACGTACTGCATGTGCTGTTTTGCAGTAGTTGGGGTGAATTATGCTTAAACCATTTGTACTTTCAATCAGGTCTCCTGTTGAATCTCAACATATACAGTATATAAAGTCAGTTGGCCTGGTTGAGGATGAAGGCTGTTTTTGGGGAAAGGCTTGTTCTGGGTGTGAAGGTCAAACTGTGACTTTGGCCTTGCCAGGATAGACCTGTCAACCAAACCAACTGATATGATAACCCCGTGAGAAAAGATCTGTTATTATTTCCAGTTTACAAATGAGGAAACTGAGTTTCAGAGAGTCAAATGACTTGCCCAGGGTCACATACCTAGGAAGTATCCAAGGCAGGATTTGAACCTTTATCATCTAGACTCCAAATCCAGTACTGTAACCATTGCATCACCTTAGCTACACAGATAAATGGCCATTTCTTTGGGATACAACTGATTCCTAACTAGGGCAGGAGGAGTAGGTTGGGTTTTGGCCCAGGGCACTGAATTTGGAGTATACTATGTTGCCATCTTTTTACAGTATAGAAATATAGTGCCAGAGTCTGGCACTTAGTTTGCACACAGTTAAAGGGGGAAGCTCCCAGATGGCAAAATGGGTTAAGTTCCGATTCCCCAGTACTCAATGGTCCAAGTGGTGACTTTCCCAGCAGTAACCTTGTGTCTGTCTACCCAGACCTCAGTCCTACTATTTGCCTGAGAACATGCGTGCTTCATGTCCCTCGTCCCTGGTGCTGTTTGGGGCATTTTCTCTGTTTTTTTTTTTTTTTAAAGCCTCACTATGACTCCTGGTAACACAGAGGATTCCCACATTTATATAGAAGGTTGATGCTTGAGATTCTTTCCAACTCAAAAGCTCTATGATTTCCCAAATAATTGCATGCCAAATAGCATAGAAGTTTTAGATCACAGCCTGGCGTTTTCTGTGATGAGGCAGGAGTGTTTTCTCTATCCCCCATTACCCAATGTATTGTCCAAGGCAGCTGAAATGGTCTGTCTTGTGAACAAGTGAGTTTGCTGTTACTGAAAAGGATTTAAGCCCAAACTAGATATCTGTCTCTTAGGGATATTATTGGAAGAATCCCTATTTTAATAGGAAGTTGGATTAAATAACTTCAAAATTCTCTTCCAGTGCTAGGATTGAATGATTCTAGATAGACCATTGTTTAATGAGTATTCAGGAAAGGTTTTTACAAGGTTCCACAGAACACTGTAAGAAAAGAAAAAAATTTCTGAGGGAGGGGTTAGTGGTGGTGGGAAACAACAAAATCATAGCAAGCAAGAAAAAACAGGGAGTTTTTTGGATTATTGGGGCAGGGGTGGGGAACTTGTAGCCTCAAAGCCACCTGAGGCCCTCTAGGTCCTCAAGTACATCCCTTTGACCGAATCCAAACTGCACAGAACGAAACCCCTTAATAAAAGGATTTGTTCTATAAAGCTTAGACTCCAGAGGGCCACACTTGAGGACCTAGAGGGCCACAGGTGACCTCGAGGCCGCAGGTTCCCCACCCTGAAGGGTTTCTACTTCTACTCAGTCATGGATAGTATTGAGAACTGACTGGGGGGGTGGGGGGGGAAGGGAGGAATAAGGAAAGAAGTGGGGAAGAAAGAAACCAGTCCTGAGAAAACCGTGGATAACCACAGGGAAGGCTGAGGATTTTTTCTTTGGCCACCCATTGTGGTAGGTATTTGAACCTGGTGAACTAGTGTTCATCTTCTAGGCCCCATTTGAAACAAGATACATACTTTTTCCTGAACAAGGCTTCAAGCCCCAAGGGTAACCTGCTTTATAACTTGTACCAGGTGAGTTTAGGAAAAACATGCCAACTCACTTTACTGCCAATTTTCTTATCCCAAGTTGACTCCTGGAATAGATGTGTTTAATCACCAAGAAATAGACATTCAATCAGTCAGTAAGCCAACAAATGTTCACCTCGGACAAGGCATTGTGCTAAGCACTGGGGATACAAAGAATGATCTCTGCCTTCAGGGAGCTTCCGTTTTAATGCCAGGGACATGTCAATAACCAGCACCTACAAGGTCTGTACTGAGTAAAGTTCATCTAAAAGGGAAGGCATTAGCAGCTGGGGGAGAGGGGGGAAGGGGTTGAGAAGGGTCTTCTGAAGGAGCTGTGCTTGGATCTGATTCTTGAAGGAAGCCAGGGAAATTGCAGGGGTAATGGGTCAGGCCATTCCAGAAACAGGGCACAGCCAATGCAGAGGCAAAAAGGCAGGAGATGGAGTGGCGTGTTTGAGGGACTACAGTTTGGCCCGTGTCACTACATCATAGAGTATGTGGAGGAGGGGAAAGTAAGGGGCCAGATTATAAAGAGCTTTCAAAATAGTGTTGATATTTGATCTTGAAGATAATAGAGTCATGGAAGCTCATTGATCAGGGTTGTTGATAGAATTATATCTTCTCTTTAGGAAAATGACCTCAGTATCTAAGTGGAGAATGGGGTTAGAGAAGGAAGAGACTTGAGTCCAAGAGATCAGTTAGGAATATTACAGTATTACAGTAGTCAAGGCAAGTCTGGACTAGAGTTCTGGATACATTAGTAGAGAGAGAGGGATGAATACAAGGAATGTTGGTTAGAATTGAAAAATATTTGGGGCAGCTAGGTGGCCACAGTAGATAGAGCACTATCCCTGGAGTCAGGAGGACCTGAGTTCAAATCTCAGATACTTACTAGCTGTGTGACCTTGGGCAAGTCACCTAACTGATTGCCAGAGGAGGGGGAAAGATTTGACAATAGATTGGATATGTATGGTAAGTGAGAGTGGGGAGACTAGGATGACTGTGAGGTTGGGGACTTAGGTGATTCAGAGGTTGGTGGTGCCCGTGACAGTAATAGGAAAGTTTGGAAGTGGGAAGGGGAAGAGTTTGGGGGGAAATATAATGTTCTCTTTTGGACATGGTGAATCTTAGATGCTTATGGGACATCTAGTTCCAGGTGTCCTTGAAGCAATTGGAGTTGCCTGGGCTGTAGTTCAGCAGAGAAACTGGGGCTGGGTTTGCAGCTTCCAAAGAAACTGGCAGAAGCATGGAACATTTGATCTAAAGGGGGTATAAGAGAAACTTGGCTACCTGGTGGCTCATGGCCTTCGGCAGTTCAGTGGCGAAGCAGATGGAGAGGTAGTTGTGGAGTCAGGAAAGTCCGAGTTCAAATCCAGCCTCAGGAATTTACCAGCTGTGTAACCTTGGGCAGATCACTTAACCTCTGCCTGCCTCTGTTTCCTTAACTGTAAAATGGGAATGATAATAGCACCTATTTCCCAGGGTAAATGAGATAATATTTGTAAGGTGCTTAGCCCAGTGTCTGGCACATAGTAAGTGCTTAATAAATGCCTCCTTCCTTCCTTCCTTCCTTCCTTCCTTCCTTCCTTCCTTCCTTCC
>NW_027187335.1:1356155-1358472 GCF_028583685.1 Petaurus breviceps papuanus | reverse complement strand
CCTTCCTTCCTTCCTTCCTTCCTTCCTTCCTTCCTTCCTTCCTTCCTCCCTCCCTCCCTCCCTCCCTCCCTCCCTCCCTTCCTTCCTGTGACCTTAAAGGGAAAATTAATATGGCCTTGAGACTAATGCTTAAAAGGAAATTACATAGGAAATGTCTATTTTTAAGAAATAATACAATTCACATGTGACAATGATTTAACATGACTCCCCCCCCCCAAAAAAAAAACAACCAAGACCCTTCCTCCTTAACATTTAGGCTGTATACATGTTGTATCCCATTCTCTACCAATCCAAGGATTTCTGAATATCTTTCCAGAGATTACCAGTGACCCTTTTTTTGGACTGCGACTGGATACTGGAAACCAGCTTGAGATCTAATAGCATATGCATGAGTTCCTGAAGCTAGGAACTGTTTGCTTGTTGTCTTGTCTCCCCGGTGCCTAGCATATTGCCTTGAACAAAGTAGATAGCTAATTAATGTTCATTGAGTTGAGTCCAGAGAGAGTTACAGTGGAAAGAGAATTGGATTTGGGCTGAGAACTGGGTTCCAATCCCCACTCTGATATTTACTCCTTGAGCAAAATTTCTAGGAACTTCCTTCCCTGGTCCTCAAGTTTCCTTACTTAGAAAATTAGGCAATTGAATCAGAGGACATCCCAGGAACTCCTTCTAGCTTTAAATCCTCCAGTCCTATGTCTTGATCAAGGCCATGTCACTGTTTGGTGTCAGTGTTGGGGTCTCCTTCCTCTGTCTCTTTTCCCTATACCATCCATCTCCCTCCCTGACACATGCAGGGAAGGCCTTATGGTAGAATATACAGAGGGAAAGATTTGTAAGGCAATTTAAGGTTTGCAAAGCATTTCACAAATATCTCATTTAATCCTTACAACAACCCTGGGAGGTAGGTGCTGTTATTATACCCGTTTTACAGATGAGGAACCTGAGTCTGAGAAAGGTAAAGGGATTTGCCCAGGGTCACAACTAGTAAGTATCTGAGACTGGGATTCATACCCGGGTCTTCCTGACTCCAAGTCTAGTCCTACCTGTATGACCTTGGACAAAGTCATGTCACTTCTCTGGGCCTCAGTTTCCTCATCTATAAAAAGAAGTGGATTAGATGAGGTAGGCCTCTGAGGTCCCTTCCAACAACAAATCCTGAGAATGAAGCTAAGGCAGCTTCTCTTGTATAAAATGATTTTTCTGTGGAACAATATAACAGACGTGGGAACCTGTTATGCCAGGGATGGCTGGGCAGTGGGGGGTGGGGTGGGGGTTGTGAAGGGAGAGGAGAATGGAGGTGGGTAGAGGAAAATGTGGGAAAAAGAAATTGGTATGCAAATTGGTGGTTTAACTGCCAGAATTCTTCAGCCCTGGTTTGTCTCACAGAGCTCATCTCCAGCCGAGCAAATACAGTGGATAGCTGACGGGCAGACAGCAGGCATCAAACAGCCTTAAACTGCCCCAAATCTGCCGTGCTTTTGAAGCCACAGTGGGAAAAGGATGCCTGCTCAGAACAGAGGCCTTAAACTTTAATAGTTTCTTAGAGGCCTCAGGATGTCCTGATGAGGCATTAGAGGAAGTCATTCAGGAAGAAAGGGACAAATAACCCCCTCCATTTCTGGGCTGACCCCAAGGGCTGGCCGTTTGAACAGGCCGAAAGGACAAGTGTGGACCCGCAGTGATCCACGAAGCCCTCATTATCCTGCCTGCCTGGCTCTGTGTGAGAAGCCGCTGGGTTCTGACCCTTATAAATAACAGACAAGTAAATTTCTTGTTTGCTCCAGGCCAAATGTAAACCACGGATTGCCAGGCTGCATGTTGGCAAAATCATTAACTTTTTTTTTTTTTCTGGAAGGTTCGGGGTTACAAATTAGGCAGCCTTTTCTCCCAGGCTGATGAGACTCCTTGAAGGCTCCTTCTTTTTACCTAAGGTGGCACAGCCCATCCCACATCTGGGAGATTGTGCTTACAGAACATTTCAGTTGCACAGCCAGAGATGTAAACATTGTCAAACAGAACAAAGACCCTAAACAGACAAGCTTACTCACCTCTTCTCCCCCTTTTGTCTCCTTAGGGTTTGGCTTTGTTACTTTTGAGAATGAAGATGTTGTGGAGAAAGTCTGTGAAATACATTTCCACGAAATCAATAATAAGATGGTAAGTTGATGGAGAGAAAGTTGGCACGCACACACACACACATTCTTGCTTTGATCCACCACTCTATGGAGAAGGAAAGGAAGAGGACTGGGCTGAAAGGCAAGAGGTCTTCTTCTCTCTTCTACTCCCCCGAATTTGTAGAGAGAAAGGAAAACAAACA
>NW_027187335.1:1343871-1355755 GCF_028583685.1 Petaurus breviceps papuanus | reverse complement strand
GGGGGCTTCATGACACATCCCAGACTCCACAGCTCCAAGATCCTTCTGTTTGTTCTCCTTTCTCTCTCCAAATTTGAGGGAGTGGAAGAGAGAAGAAGAAAACCCCTTGCCGGGCCCAAACTGGCGACTCAGCCAGTGTTTCCCAAGCTGTCAGCAAATCCCTCCAAGCCATCACAGCTCTGTTGGCTTACACAACTCCCAGCCAAGAGAAGGGAGGGAGAGAAATATGTGTGTTTCAATCTCAGCAGTAACTTTGATATTTTCAGTTAAAATATTCCCCTTCCTTTTGTCAAAACATTCCTTGCTTCTGAAACATGTATTCAGATATGCATTGTATATTGGTCTGATATGTGTTCACCGACTTTAAATCCAATAATAGAGCTTTTAGTGTGGATAAGATCAAAGCAATCTTCTTAGCATATGCTACAGGCCTGATTCAACATTTGACTTGCTAATTTTTTCCCAGGGCACTAAAATAATATTGTTCATATTGTTCCTTGCCATAATATGCATCTAAAATGAAAATACAGTTTTCTTTGCATACTATATGTTGGGGATGTCAGCCTGGACGTTAAGGTGGTACAGGGGAGATAGATGAGTTCTTACTTCTTTGCTAATAGGATTTCCGCTCCCCATCTCTGTCTCTCCCTCCTGCCATCTTCTTCTCTGACAAGCCCCCAAAGGAAAAAATCCATTGCCTTCCAGGGTGAAGGGACAGATACGTTCACACTTTCCTCTTTCAGCAGGTTGTCTTTCTGTCTGGTGATGTTTAAAACCCCATTAGAGAGGCTGAGAGATGAAATAAGCCTGGTCTCTAATACAGATGCCCTTGTTTATCTAGGAAAGAACCACACTCTTTGCCGCCTTCAAGTTGTCCTTGGCAAATATAGGTTAAGCTTCAGGAGAGTGAATGATGGCTGACACTGGTGGAGTAGACCCCTGTCCTTAAGGAGTTTACACTGAACCCAGGGTTGTAGATTCAGAGCTACAAATGGTCCTAGAGGTTGTCTAGTCTAACCCATTCATGTTATAGTCACTTAGTCTGTAGTTAGTAAACATTCATTAGCTACCTGCTACGTGTCAGGCACTATGCATAGAATGCCGGGCCTGGAGTCAGGAAGATCGGAGTTGAAATCTGGCCTTGGACACTTACTGGTGGTATGACCCTGGACAAGTCGCATAATCCTGCTTGCCTCAGTTTCCTCCTCTGTAAAATGAGCTGGAGAAGGAAATGGCAAATCACTCCAGTATCCTTGTGGACAGTATTGGCATGCTATGATCCACGGGATGCAAATAGTGGGACAGAGCAACTGAATAATAAAATGTGTCGGGCACTGTGCTAACATATTAGGGATGCAAAGAAAGGCAAGGAACTCACAGTCTAATGGTGAGGCGCCTGATATCCAAACAGGAAAAGAGGCAGCACCAGGATTAGAACCCAGGTCTTCTGCTAGACACCTCGTGCTTGTTTGTCCTTGCTTCTCACAGAAAGCCACTGACATCAGGAGGGTGATGCCTTGCAATTGAGTTGGATTCAAGTGCCGCAGGGCTGTGCTGTACAAAGTCAGCAGCCTTTCTCCTCCAGAATCATCAGAGTCCAGTGGCAAGGCATAGATCAGGACGGTGGTGATGGCCCCAGATCCAGTGGGGAACCTTGGCCTTTTTAAGCTAAGGTCTTTCTCAGGTTTTGGTTTGTCTAAAGGCAACACCCATTCAATAATGAAAGGCTAGGTAAGAATGGAGTCCCAAAATGGTCCTGTTTGCCTTTGCAAAAGAATTAATCAGAGTTCCTGGCCAGAACAGAAACAATTGCTATTAACACTCACTCTGAGCCATCAAAACCCACACATTCACTAGGCAGCTAGTGGCATAGTAGTAGATGGAATGCCTGTGTCTGGAGTCAAGAAGACCTGAGTTCAAATCCAGCCTCAGACATTTGTTAGCTATGTGATTCTGGGCTTCATGTCTGTCTGCTTCAGTTTCCTCATCTTTGTTGAGAGGATGAGATGAGATATTATTGGTAA
This sequence comes from Petaurus breviceps papuanus, assembly GCF_028583685.1. Taxonomy (NCBI): domain Eukaryota; kingdom Metazoa; phylum Chordata; class Mammalia; order Diprotodontia; family Petauridae; genus Petaurus; species Petaurus breviceps. The sequence continues at coordinate 1,353,731 of NW_027187335.1, read as the reverse complement.
GTGCTTAGCACAATGTCTGGCACGTATGAGGCTCTGTATAAATGCTTGTTCCCTTCTCATCCCAGCTCCCAGTCCAGTGGTCTAGTTCACCGGATATTCAGTTAGTCAGTGACAACTTCTCCTTCATTTGTGTGGCTCTTTTAAAGCTTGTTCTCAAATCTCTTGCCTCATTTAGTACTTAGAGTAAGAGATGGGGAAGGCAGAGGATTTTTTCTCCTTATTTTCACTAGTGGAGACACTGAGATTTGGTAAGATGGCGTAACCAATTATACAGCAGCAATAATTGTTTGCTCTTATATATAACGCTTTGAGGTATATGTGGCACTTTTTATACATGGTCTCATTTGAACTGTCAGACAACCCTGTAGTGAGGAGGACAGTACAGGAATTCTGTATCCCCATTTGACAGATGAGATCCCCATTGCTTTTACCCATGGTCACATAATAAGTGTCAGGGTCAGGGTTTGAGTCTAAGTCTTTCCTGGCTCTGTGTAGTGCTTTGAGTCACAGAGCTGGAGATTTGAGCTCTCTACAAGACCAGATATATTATTGGTTGCCTAATCAGGAACGGGGCTTAATTTTAATTGAACCATCCAACAGTGAATGGTAGAAGATCCCAGCTCCTATGCATTCTGTGGGCTGACCTGAAGCCAAAGGAACTTTCCTGCCATTTCTCCATCCTTAGAGATTTAACCTCCTTCCCCAAAGTGAGAGTTCATTCTGACAGGGCTCTCACCTCTAGGATGGTCCTGCTGGGTTGTCATAGTGTAGGATTCTCTTTTCTTCAGTGCTGTAGTTAGTCCCTTCTCTTTTAGATGAGACCCAGCATGGAGGAGGAAATGAACCCAGGCCCTACCTATGGGAAACAAAGCCATGGACTCAGAACAGCAGTTCTCAAAGTATGAACCAGACAAAAGAAAGGAGAATGACCAAAGTTAGGCACAAAGAAGAGTTCCCTGAAAGCAGAAACTTACCAGATATGTGAGAGAGTTTGTACAGTCTCCTGGGAAATTCTTTTTTTTTTTTAATTCAATTTTATTTTCAGTTCCCAGTTCTCTCCCTCTGACCTCTTTCTCTCTCTCCCACCAATTGTGAAAGCATAAAACCCCAAACCTGGGTTACAAACATGTATAGTCAAGCAAACAAATTCTTGTTTTGGCATGTGCTGTCTCTGTCTCTCTCTCACTCTCTCTTTCTCTTTCCCTCCCCCCCCCCCATATGTGTATGTCTGTGTGTGTGTGTGTGTGTATATATGTATGTATGTATACACACACACACACACACACAAACACACGTCCTTCAGTCTGTGCTCTGAGTCTATCAGCTCTCTATCTGGAGATGGGTAGCCTGTCCCATCATGAGTCCTCTGGAATTGTGGTTGGTTCTATTGTGTTGATCAGACTTAAGACCTTCAAAATTCTTTGTCTTTACAATATTGCTATTATTGTATAAGTTGTTCTCCTCATCTCTGCACTTCACTTTGCATCAGTTCATACAATCTTCCCTTCTGGGAAATTTTCAAGGAGGGAACATTGTCATCTGTCTGTGATAAACATTACTGAATGCCTATTGTCTGAGGACCTTCTGTGAATGAGGAGAAAGAAAAGGGTCAGCATAGGCTCCAGAATTAAAAGAAGGCATTATCCCTCCTTCAAGGAGTTTGCAGTCTCATTCGCTTTGGTGTAGGGGGAGGCAGGGGGTTTATCATTATGACCTTTGCAGTTCACTTCTTAACATCCCTCTGCTAGATTATAAATTTCAGGAGGGCCTGGCCCTTGGAGCCCACTTTGCATTGCTCTCCCCTACCTGCCCAGAACAATGCCTTGTGCAGAATAGATACTCAGTAGATGATTGATTTAATGAGTGGAAAAAACATGTAATAAGTCCTACTGTATACAGGGCACTGAACTATGCATTGCAGATAAGAAGAGCTCCAGGCAGAGCTCCAAGAGGCCTTTGAGGTTGGAAAGATCACTGTTGGCTGGTGGGTGTTAAGGAAAACCTCATGGAGCTAGGCCTTGGAGGAAGGGAGAAGCTTCATGGCCAGAGGTCAGGTGGAGCCTGTTCTAAGCATGGGGACAAAGCAGGACCAAAAGGGCTGCCTTGGAAGATTTCAGTCAAGAGGGAATTTTGGAGCAATCCCTTATGAGACACTTAGCTCAACCCATTCATTTTATATATGAGGAAATAGAGATGAAATGACATGCCCGGGGTCTAATAGAGCTGTGATTGAACCACACATCTCCTGTCTCTAAATATAGTGCTCATTCCATTTCATCACATTGACCCATCATGTTGATGGTAGAGGGCAGGACAAGAATGGGAAATAAAGAATGGTCCAGTGTGGCTGGAGCACCGAGTGATTTGAAGAAGGAAGGGATTTGGCAGTAGAAGATAAGACAGGAAAGGGAAAATTATAGGATCATAGATTTTAAAGATGGAAAAAACCTTCGAGGTCATCTAAGTCAGCCCCCTCACAGCACAGATGAGAAACTGAGGCCCAGAGAGGTTTACTTGCCAAGAATATACAGGCAATAAGTATCAGAGCCAAGATTTGAGCCTGGTTTTTCTCATTCCAAATCCAGAGCCCTTTCTTCCAATGTGCCATGCTGTCTAAGCCCTAGAATGCCATAATCCAACACCTTGCTTTACCCCTCTCCACGTATCTGTGTTCAGTGATCCTGACCTCACTCTTGTTCCTCTTGTGTGACGTTCCAGTTCCCATTTGGAAGTGCTTTTACTGGCTGTCCCCTCGTGCCTGAAATATTTTCCCTCCTCATCTCTACCTCCTGGTTTCCCTCAGCTTCCTTCAAGCTTCAGCTAATGTCCCACCTTCTGCAAAAAGCCTTTCCCAGTCCTTCTCTCTGAGACTATTCTCAATTTATCCTGAATATATTTTGTTTGTACAGAGTTGTTTACTTGTCTCCCCCATTAGAATGTGAGCTCCTTGAAGGCAGGGGCTGTTTTTTGCCTTTACTTTATATCTCTAGCACTTAATAACTCAGTGCCTAACACATGGTAAAAGCTTAAGAAATACAACTTAACTAAATTATATGTGATAGGCAGTAAACAAATGAACAAAAAAGCTGACCTTTTAAGTTTTGTTTAGTTTCCTAAGGGTAGGGCCATGAGACATTTTAGGATCATTGTCTTCAGAGTGGCAACCCAATACTGTGTCCATCCCCATGTGATTTCCTCCAGTAGAATGTAAGATCCTTAATGGAACGGTGGTGTTATTGTCATTTTTGTGCACCGGCTGATGACCAGCACTGTTCTTTGAATGTCATAGACACTTAATGTTTGGCAAAATGAAATAAATTTCATTCATCTCAGAAGAAGAAAAATTGGATCATGCACCAGGAAGTGACCAAAACTGTCAACCTATCCTGGAATGCATTCTCTCCTCTACCTCTGCCTCTTAGGACTAGAACCCAGGAGTTGTATCCATAGCAGCTTCTGTTTGTTTGACACTGAGAGCTACAGATTTCAAAGCACTTTCTGCCTTTTCTCACCCATTGTCCTTAAAGAAAATCATAGAGGCAGAGGTGAGGGATGGAGAAAATGATGCCAAGAACTTTAAAACACATACTTTAATGGCAGAACCAGATATGGAACCCAGAGAAACCTATGACAATTTCACATCACCTTTGATTTAGAGCCAAAAGGCCCTTTAGAAGTCAGTCAGTTAACATTTATTAAGTACCTACTGCTAGACATTGTGCTAAATTCTGGCAGTACAAAGAGAAGTGAAAGCCAGACCCTGCCATCAAGGAACTCACAGCCTAATGGAACTAAATCAAACCAGAATAACCCCTTTTACAGGGAGGGAAACTAAGGTATAGAGAGAGGAAGTAATTTGCCTAAGGTCACCTAGGATAGAAGAAGCAAAACCTGTATTCCAGCCTTGTTCCTCTGAGTTCTTTTGCAGGGAAGAATCCACCCTTTACATCACAGTCAAATGTAAATGTAGCTTATGTAAGTCAGTAGAGCCATTTTATAATCATTTGGAAAGAAACCTCCCTCTTGTCCTGCACCCCCGAAGTAGGCAGATGCCGGCTAATAATGCCACACACAGCTTCCCCCCTGATTGAAGCGGTAACCTCAGCAGTGGGGGTACTTGCTTGATTAGGGGCCAGATAGTGGCCTCAAAGCAACAGAAATCTAAGTGACAGTCACACAAAAGGGAGACTGGAATTAACGAAGAACTGAATAGGAGTTTCATTAGGGGCTGATGATTTGTAGCAGGAATTCAAAGCTGTTCCCCTCTGGCCAGGACTCAAGAATCACCTGAAAGGAGTAAAGGATGAGATTTATTTTTAGAGGGGAGAGACTGGGAACTCCATTTGCAATTTACCCATGATGAGTTTTACACACAAACATGCACATGCATTAAATTTGGTGTAAGCAAACCAAATATATGAAAAATGAGGAATTATGCCAAAAGTTGAATTAATTAGGAAAGCAGTATGATATGATGGAAGAAATGCCTGATTCTAAGTCTCAGAACCTGAGTTCAAATCCTGTTTCTTCCACTCTGTTTGACCTTGGACAAATCCCTTTACCTCTGTGAGTCTCAGTTTTGTAAAATGAGGAAATTGGGGACAGTATGGGGAAATGAAGGATTTGAACTAAATAACCTCTAAGAGTCTTTCCAGTTCTTAAATTATGATCCTGGTTATTTATTTTGCAAAAGGACTTAACCCTACAGAGCAAGCCCTCGATTATGAAGATTTAATTTACAAAGATTTTATGTACACACTATTTTTCCTAGGAATGCATCTCTTTGGCAAAAGCAAAAAAGCACCAGGGGACTTTTTAATTATCTGTGTTAGTGGAGGGGCAACAGCGACCTAAAGCAAAGGTCTCCTCCTGTCCCTTCCCTGCTCCAGAATCTTCAACTTCATCTCCCTGTTGTTTCTAAGATAAAATAAGAGTTCACAGTTTGGCATTTAAAACCCTTTTACAGTCCAGCATCTATCATGCATCTAGCGTGCCTTTCCAGATTTATTTCCTATTTCTCTGTTGCATGTGCTCAGGGTTTCAGCCAAATTGGCCTGCTTCTTCCATCCTCCACACTGGGGATGCCATCTCCTGCCTTCACAGAAAGCCTTTGTACGGGGTCTGTAGGGGAACAGCAGAGACAGATGATAGAATGGAGTCAGAATAGCTAGGTTTGTGTTATTCCTCTTATGATAAATGCTCGTGTGGCCTTGGACAAGTCACTGAATCTCTAGGAAATGTGTGATGGGTAAATTTGGAGAATCCACTCCAGATGTTCATATGGACTGTTTGTGCCCAACCTTGGGGTAGAGCCTTCTGAGATCATATGGGTCTGAGCAGCCACAGTCGGACACATTGTGCCTTGACTCTAACATAGCAGCATCATTTTGGTCCTTTTCAAGAATGAAGGACAACAACCAGCCAATTTCTAGGCTTTCGGTTTCATCCTGTTTGAAGGGAGAGAAGGTTGGATTAGTTAGACTAGTAGCCTCTGAAGTTCCTTCCAGTTCCAAGTATACATACATACGTATGTATATATGTACAGTCCTACCGTAGCTGTCAGTTTGTACTTGGAATGCATTCTCTCCTACTCTTAGAATTGTTGTTCAGTTGGGGTGGCTAGGTGGCACAGTGAATAGAGTGCTGGCCCTAGAGTCAAGAGGACCTGAGTTCAAATGCAACCTCAGACCTTAACACAAAAACTAGCCGTATGACCTTGGGCAAGTCACTTAACCCCAATTGCCCTACCTTTTCCCCTCCAAAAAAAAAAGCAAAGAAAAAAGAATTGTTGTTCAGTCTTCACGATCCCATTTGGGGTTTTCTTAGCAGAGCCACTAGAATGATTTGCCATTTCCTTCTCCAGCTCATTTTACAGATGAGTAAACTGAGGCAAACAGGGTTAAGTGACTTGCCTAGGGTCACAGTCAGGACTCACAAAGTTGAGTCTTCCTGATTCCAGACCTAGCATTCTGTATACTGTATCACCTAGCTATAACTCTTAGGGGCACCATGATATAGAAAGAGTCTGCAGATCCCTGGATTCAGATTCTGCCTTTAGACAGTTACTAGCTGTGTGACCCTAAGTGGATCAATTTACTTTTCTGAGCCCAAGTTTCCTTATCTGTGATTTTGGGGATCATAATACCTACCTCACAGTGTGGTTGAGAAGATTAAATGAGATAATGCATGCAAATTGTTTCTCCAGTCTTAAAGTACCAGTTATTTTATGATAATCTTAATTTTCTTCAAGACTCAGTTCAAGTATTGCTTCCTATGGGAAGCCTTTCCACGTTCCCTAGTTAGTGTTATTGGTCTCTCCCACCTCACATTATCTGGCCTTTACTTATCCATTTACATGGTGGCATCCTGCAGGAGAATATGCCTTGAGGGCAGGGACTGCTTTTCATTCTTACTTGGTATCTCCACTGCCTAACTCAGTGCTTTGCTCATAGTAAGCTTAATAAATGCTTATAATAATATTTAATAAATAACAATGAATTATAGGGTTCAGACCAGAAAAAATTCAAAAAAACCAAACTTCAAATGAATACAAATTTATTTAGTTCATTCTTTATTATATAAGTATTGAGGAAGATGCAGAGAAATAGAATAATAATAATAGTTTTTCATTATGTGTGTGTGTGTTTGCATGTGTAGACATAGTGGATAGAGGGAATAGGCCTCAAATACTTATAGCCCTAGGCAAATCACTTAAACCTCTCTCTCATTAGTCTAAGCAGACCTCTAAAATGCTAAGTGCTGAGAAGGCACTGACCCAAAGTGGTGTTATCTTACCTAGAAGTTCCCTATCCTGATGAATTTACCAGGTCCAGTCCCTTATTTATAGAAAGCTCTGCAGTTCGTGATAGCTAGCATTTATGTTTTGTTGCTTTATATTTTATTATTATATTTTGGTGTGTCCAACTCTTCATTCCATTTGGGGTTTCCTGGGCAAAGATACTGGAGTGGTTTGCCATTTCCTTCTCGAGCTCATATGACAGATGAGGGAATTGAGGCAAACAGGGTTAAGTGACTTACCCAGGGTCACATAGCTAGTAAGCATCTGAGACTGGATTTGAACTCAGGTATTCCTGACTCCAGGCCTAGCTCTCTATCTACAACACCTAGCTGCCCAGTTTTTATTTATATAACTCTTTAATAAGGTTTACCAAGTTTTACATATGTTTACTCATCTCATCTTCACAACAACCCTGTGGAGTAGGTGCTATTTTGCAAATGAGGAAACTGAGACTGAGAGAGGTTAAGGGTCTTTCTTGTCTAGGATCACATAGCTAGTTAAGTGTTTGAGGCAGGATTTGAGTCCGTCACCTAATTCCAAATTCATCAGCCTTTCCACTAGTACCATGACCATGATTGAGTGGGTGCTAATCAAAGCTCACCTGTCTGAGGTAGCCATGTAGTCTCTTGTCCCTTCCCCCCCCCACCCCTCCCCTGCCAACACACACACACGGGAGACTATGGACCTGAGCTGCTGCATAGCTTCTGCTTGCTAAAGAAACTGTTACATGCAACTCTGTTTCGATCAGTAGAATCAGTATAGAGTATAGAGGTATGTCCTTGGCCCCAAGACGCCACTGTGTCTCACTCCGGAGTTTACAAGAGGCTGCTCCGGTAGATGGGGATTACACACCTCCATGAGAGTAGGTAGCCTGGGTCTCTTGAGGAGGAGGAGACAGTGTCATTTGTGACATGGACTATAGTCTCTGCTGGCTCCCACTTTGAGGAGAACTGAAGAATGAAATTCCTCTGACACACACCCCTCCTCCCCACCCCCAGGCAGAAAAGAATGGCAACCCGAGAGGGAGGTCCTGGTGCTTGGGAGAGAACCTTTGGGTTACACTCCTTAGCTTAATCATCTTTATATTTCTTGTCCAAACTCCCTACCCTTCTCCCACAGAGCAAAAGGTGGGCTAGGGTAACAGCCAAGGGCTGCCATGTGTGAATCAACCCAATATTGATATCTCCTGGACTTAAGAACCAGATCTTTAAAGGAACCCTCAGGAGATGATGGGAACAGAGGGATTGCAGAAGCAAGGACACAAGGAGAAAAACCAATGAAAAGGGGTATAAACCTGAGGCAGCAGCTGTGACTCTTATCAAAGCCTGTTTTGGAGTCTGAAGACCTGGCTTTTCTATTTTCCTCCTATGTGACCTTGACCAACTCACTTAACCTATATAGGCATCATTTTCTTCATCAGATCCTGCTTTAGGGGCATTGAGGCAGTGCATTGGATAGATAATCAGAGTCAGGAGGAACTGAATTCAAATTCAGCCTCATACATTTACTAGCTGTGTGACTCTGGGCAAGTCACTTAACCCTGATTGCCTCTCTCCTCCCATTATAATTTTTATTGTTGTTGATATTATTGTGGATTTGAATTCAGAATATCTGGCTTTGAATCTTGGCTCCACCCCCTTTCGACCTGTATGACCTTGAGTAAGTCATGTAGCTTTTCTAGGCCTCAGTTTCCTCAGCTGTAAACTACAGAGGCTGTTCTAAATGCCCTTTAAAGTCCCTAGATCTATGGTGATCCTAAAAATACCATCCTACCCTAACCATAGCCCAAGGTTTTAGGAACATAGCCCCAAGCAGGAACTTACTGCAAATGAACAGAGGGGCACAGATCAGGGCTTGGATTTGTCCCAAGTTGCTAGAATATTATCACTGTCTCTAGAGAAGTGTCCCCTGTCGAGGTGCTCGCTGAACCTCCCAGGGACCTATCTGAGGGCCCCCGAGGTCAAGCTGCCTCATTTGGGAGATAAGGCCCTAGCGGGTTTGGGGGTGGGGGAAAGGGGTTCTGAGTCGGGTAGAGTAGGAAGGAGAGAGTGAGGGATTAACTAGGCTGCCGTGTTCAGGAGCCTATTTCTAGCATCCTTCTCACTTGTAAGCTAATTTTAGCCTATCCATTCTGCTTCCGTTGCCATTTATAAAATGAGAATGTCAAATGCAGTATTAAACAAGGCAGGATGAAGGCAAAAAAGAAAATGCCAGAGAGGCATTTAATAAATGAATCTACGTGTTTATGTGGGAGGGATCCACCCCACCAAACAGCTTAAAACACAGACATGCGGAAGCTCTCTTTATGTGGCTGCTCAGAGTGCTAGGGCCTGGGGGGGCTTAGGGAGGGAGAGGGAGTCAGAGACTCTGGAGCTTCTGATTTTTTTTTTTTTTTTGAGTGTGTGTCAAAGGTTATTTGGCCCAGAGGGAAATTGCCATGGCTATCTATACTGGGCATGGAAATGTATTCCTCCCCACCCCCCAGCTCATTTGTCCTTCACAAGTCCTTGACAGCTAGCTTCATTGTAGGAGCCACTGAGAGATCATTTTCCCAAGGTAGCCAAATCTCAGTTCATCAGCCCCCTTCCTGAAGCCTTTCCTGGTTACCCCACCTTCTTCACACTGGGTGGGGTCTGCTGCCATCCTGCAAAAGAAAAAAGGCGAGGGGGTAGCATGGATGTAGGGACTGAGGATAACAGGGGGGCAGCCAGCCCAATCTCCTTCAGATCTCTTCCTCCTTTCTAAAGTTACCCTTCTGGAAAAATTCTCTCCTTGTTCTTTCTGGGATTTCTTGTTTGTCTTCTGTCCTGATGACCCTTTCCAGAGGTTTACTGCTAACACTAGAGATTGCTCCTCTTTTTTTCTTTACTTTTTTTTTCCCCTTCTTTCTATGTGAAAGAAAAGAAATGGAAAGGAAAAGAAAGGAAGGAAAGAGAAAGAAAAGAAAGACAAAAAGAGAGAGGGAGGGAGAACGAAAGAAAAAAGAGGGAAGGAAGGAGAAGAAAGAGGGAAAGGAAGGAAGGAAGGAAGGAAGGAAGGAAGGAAGGAAGGAAGGAAGGAA
>NW_027187335.1:1290218-1343861 GCF_028583685.1 Petaurus breviceps papuanus | reverse complement strand
GAAGGAAGGAAGGAAGGAAGGAAGGAAGGAAGGAAGGAAGGAAGGAAAGAAGGAAGGAAGGAAGGAAAGAAGGAAAGAAGGAAAGAAGGAAAGAAAAGCAGATTGCTTAAGACAGCCCCTTGCTGAGCAAGGCTGAGAGTTCCAAGGCTTATGTCAGTGTCAGGGAGTGTAGTGAAAGATACAAACTCTTGACCTTGAAATCACCTTGCAGACAACCGTCCTCAAGTTGTACTTGTACTTCCCATCTTGGGGCTCAGGAGTGAAATAGGAAGGGCAGCAACCACCATCCCCTGCCTTCTGTCCAAGAGTCCTTTCCACTCTCTCCTCATGCACCTGACAAATGAGCTTCTGGGATGAATTCACCTGGCCAGGTGGGTGGAGATGGGAAAGAACTGAAAATGGCAGCCAGAAGCAGGTAGATGGGAAGAGCAAAGGGAATCACCACCACAGCTGGGAGTTTCCTCCATCTTTCTCTGATGCTTCTACCTTCTCCTCTGTCTTCTTGTGCTGAATGATCAATCACATTCTAAATAGCCATCCCCAGGACTTAGAGAATGATAGGGTGTAGCAGTGACCTATAAAGGCTCCTGGTTTGGGTCTTTAGTTTTTTTATTCGTTTTATGGACTAGACCTATGTTTTCATTGATATAAGAAATTCCTTCCTTCGATGTAGATTGCTACTTATGAAGTCTTACAGAGATTCCTAGGCCACTGAGAGATAAAGTGACCTGCCTGGGGTTGCACAGCACTGTCAGAAGCAAGTTTTTGTAACTATGAATGAGATCAGCTCTCTCCACTAAATGACACCTAAGTGACTAATAACAATATTTTACAGACAGCCTTCTTTAAGCAGGACTTTTCACACTTGAGGCGCCTTTAATAGGCAGTTAAGACACCAATAGATAACATTTCAAAGGGCTCTCCTCACTGCTGCATTGGAAGGTAGGCAGTGCAAACAGAAACTGAAGAAATGAGACTGAGAAGTTAAGTGATTTGTGTACAGTCATGCTTCTAAGAGGGGTTAGGTGTGGAATTCGTACCTAAATCTTCTAACTCAGATATCGGGGGGCATGAAAGTGGCAGAACTAGGATTTGAACTGAGATTTTCTAACTCCCAAGTCTAGCATTTTTTGCAGTACTTCACATATGCAAGGGATTAAAGGAGGCACTTTGTTGTTGTTTGGTCGTTTTTTCAGTCACATCTGACTCTTCATGACCCCATTTGGGGTTTTCTTGGCAAATATACTGGAGTGGTCTGCTGTTTCCCTCTCTGGCTTATTTTTACAGATGAGGAAACTGAGGCAAACAGAGTTAAGTGACTTGCTCAGGGTCACACAGCTAGTTAAGTGTCTGAGGTAGGATTTGAATTCAGGGAAATGAGTCTTCTTGACTCCAGGTCTAGCGCTTTGTTCACTATGGTACCACCTAATTGCCCAAAGAAAACACCGAGGAGCCAAAAATATGACATGTGGACATTTCCCTCCAGAATCTGTGGTCATTCTACCAATTACAATCCTCTAATGTTGACAGTTCTGTAAAATAAAGGCATTGGAATAGAAGATAAAAATATAACATAAGTCAGCTCTAGACCCCATGATCCTTCAGAGTTGCCCAGATACACAGATATCTCCTCTCCATCTACCATATGCCTCCCCTCCTGTAAATGGAAACACAGGACTATCTCTCCCAGGAAACTTCTCCCACTCCCAACCTCATCCATCAGGGAGAGTCTCTAGGCAAATGATGTGGTGGAAAAGGTTTCTCTTTGAGGTCCCTCCCCACACACACTCTTACTTGAAGAGTTTCCTGACCATCTCTAATGATCTGCAAGCATTTACAAAGAAACTGTACAAATATCTCATCTGATCCCCACACCACCCTGTGAAGTTGACACTGTTTATTATCCCCATTTTACAAATGAGGGAACAGAAGTTGCTGGGCAAGCAACTTGCCCAGGATCACATAGCTAAGTTAAGTGTCTGAGACAGGATTTGAACTCATATCTTTATGACTCCCAAGTTCAGTGCTCCATCCACCGTGCCCCCAGCTGTCCATCCTCCTCCCTCCTCCTTTCCCATGCTTCTTGTTTATTCCTCCCTTCCCTCAGAATCTCCTTCCTCCCTTTACTGACCTTGTTTGCCTTTACCCCACACCCTGGCTCCCTCCCCAGCCTTCAGTACTCCTCTGGGGAATCTGTATTCACCATTACAGACTGCCAGCTTTTCTGGGCAGAAGAGAACCCTGATAATTCATCCTAATTGGGCAGGGGAAGGTCAGTCTGAATTAAGAAAAAGTCAGAGTAATCAAACTTTTTTTTTTTTTAAAGAAATGAGGTTTAGTCACTTCAAAATATTGAGAGTAATACTGCTAGCTAGGGAAAGGGATGCAGGACTGTATATCTTAGGGAACCTCAGTGCTTAAACAAATACATATGAATCATTTATAATTAGCACATTCATCCTCTGAAGGTAAATGCTGCTATTGAAGGCCTTTACTTTTAAGTAGGCTAATATCTCCCTTGTTTACTGAGCAGCTTACATAAAAGCCCTTGATTTGTAGCTGTTTTTGGCTTTTGCCCAATGCAAGGGCAAATCCAACTGAGTCCAAATTTACTAAGTGCCTACTATGTGTAAAGGAAAGACAAGGCTATTTCCATGATTCACAGTTGGTCTAAAACAACAGGGATTTGTTGGTCTAGTTTTGGCAAACTCTGTGAGGTGAATACTCTTCTATAAGTGTCTGCTTATAGTTTGCACCTATTGGCCATTCTCCACAAAGAAATGGGCTTTTTTGTTTTGCTTTGTGAATGGAGAAGAGAGAAACGCTACTATCAGTACATTGACAGATCTTTGTTCCATTATCCTGCCAGTAAGGAGCAATAGCTCATAAGTACCCCCACTTCTCCATACCATACACATCTTAATTTTTCCTCTAGAAAAATTCACTTAATTTATACATACATACCAGTTTAGTGTTACTGTGCTGGGGAAACTAGATGGCACAATGGAAAGAGTTTCAATAGGAAGTCCTGACTTCAAATCCAGTCTTAGACACTTACTGTGTGATCCTGGCAAGTTACTAATACCTCTGTTTGCCAGTTTCCTCATCTGTAAAATGGGAGAAATAGTAGTATCTGTCTCCCAGAATTTTTGTGAGGATCAAATGAGATATTAATTAAGCACTTAGCACAGTGACTGGCACAAAGTGAGTGCTATATAAGTGTTAGCTATTATTATTATTATGTGCTGGGAGAAAGGAATAATTTGTTGATGCCTGTCCCTTCACATGCTGGACTCAAAGCCCTATTTTCCCTTGTCAATTCACTCTGGAGAAGGGAGTTCAGGGCAGTCATTTCTGCAACCCCCAACTCTCCCAGCCCACTCAGGCCTATCAAGCTTCTCCAGACTTCTCAGTTTTCCTGGGCCCCCTCAGATCTGAGCCTTTCCCTGCCCAGGACCACAAAGCTCTTTACTCCTCCCACCATTCCCCAGCCAGAAAATCCAGAGAGCAGCATCTCAGTAGGCACAGTATCCCATCCCACCCCCCATTTCCCTGTGGGCAGCCACCTGTGACTACAAACTTGGCCTCTCCTAAAGGCCATCAATGGCTTCCCTATCTAACAATAACTGCAACCTCATCCTATCACTTACCTTGATTTCAGTCTTGTCATAATGATGCCTTCCTGTACGTGGCTATTTGGCATGTTGGTTTATCTGTATTGCTGTCTTACGGCTTTGGAAATCCTTTAGGGCAGGGCCCATGAATTTGTGGGACCGCCTCCCCATGAGGTGTTTCCAGGGCAGTCCAGTGTGGTGCAAATAGCCCAGTTTTAGAGGCAGAGGATATAGGTTTGAGCCCTGCTTTTGTCATCTGCTGATTGTGTGATCTAGGGAAAGTGTCTTGACCAGCCTGAGCCTCAGTTTTCCTCTGAAAAATGGGGGCAATAATGATCCACCCTATCTAACTCACAACGTAGTGGCTTGGGTGGGGATTGGGAATTTGGGGGCCTTGGTTCCACTTTTGGCTCCTCTGCTCACCAACGGTGTGACCTTGAATGTGTATTATTCATCAAGCATTTATTAAACTCCCATTTTGTGCCAGGCTTTGGGATGTGGATACAAAAATGAAGCCATTCTTACCGTCAAGAAACTTCCATTCTACTGGGAGGAAATAATGTGGATACGGTAAATAGAGAATAAATACCAAGTAAATTGTGGGGGACAAGATATGCTTCCAGTAGAAGGTGGCCCTTGAGGGGCCTTAGAAAGGAACCATGAACTTCTAAGAGGCAGAGATAAGGAGTGTGGGCACTTCAGGCATGGGCAGGAGAAGGGATGTCACGTGTAGGGAAAAGAAAATAGTATGATCTGTCTGAGAACCATTAGATTCAGTCAAAGGGCTGCCCTTGAGAACCTAGAGGGCCACCTGTGGCCCCGAGGCCGCAGGTTCCCTACCCTTGTCCTAGAATTTAGGTTGGTTTTTTTTTGTTTTCTTTTTGCTTTTTGCAGGGGGGAGTGCAGGGCAGTTGGGGTTAAGTAACTTGCCCAAGGTCACACAGCTAGTTAGTGTTAAGTGTCTGAGGCCACATTTGAACTCAGGTCCTCCTGACTCCAGGGCTGGTGCTCTATTCACTATGCCATCTAGCCACCCCAGAATTTAGATTTTTTAAAGTAGAGTAATGTGTAGTAATCCTGGAAAGGTAGATTGGAGACAAATTGTGAGGGGCTTTAAATGCCAAAGCAGTTTGTATTTTATCCTAGAGGAAATAGGGAGTTATGGTTGCTCCTTGAGCAAAGGAGTGGCATGGTCAGACATGTGCTTTAGGAATAACAGTTTGCAGTCCAGTGAGTCCAGCATGAGCTCTTTGCTTCAGATGAGCCATAGAACACTGGGAGTCAGACCCAGATTAGAGATGACCCAGAAAACCAGAAACAATTTAAATTTGAAATAGTAACTTTGTGGTTATTATTGTAAGTTTCTCTAGCTTTCTTCTGATTTTTCTTCTACCTGCCATCAACTTTTGGGTCTTCTTTATCAGAGTCTTTGCTCTAATGAAATGTTTTCGTTGTCTTTAAACAAGATAGCTGGAGCAAAAGCTTTCAGATCAATAAGGTTCTCATAAAAATTTCAAGCACCTTCCTCCTCCCATATACCACCTTATAAGTCTCATTTTCAAGGCTTATCAGGTGTAAAGAAATCAGTTCAAGGTCTGTGCTCCCATGGCCCAGGTATATCCTGCAGAAGATGGGTACGGCCTCATCCAGAACGTCTGTGACACAGAGGCAGGAGTTTCTGATAACACGTGATCAATTCCTCACACAGGTTTATAACAGTCTCCCTTTTGAATTTATTCAATTTAATCAGCCACTCAACCCAGATTCATTTATTAAGTACTTCCTATGTGCCAGGCACTGTGTGAAGTCCTGAGGTTATTAAGCAAAAAGAAAAATAGTTGCGTCCATTCTGATGAGGAGAGAAGAAGGAAGAGATACAAGACAGAGGCAGATTATGTACCTAGAATCCTTAGAGGGGAAGCTGAATCTTGAAAGAAGCTGGTGATTCTAAAAGGCAGAGGGGAGAAGGGAGAGAATTCCAAGGATGGAGGACAACTGGGGCAAAGTCACTGAGATGGGAGATGGAGCATTGAGTGTGAGGAACAGAAAGTAAGGCTGATGTGGCTGGATTATAGAGGATGGGGAGGAGATTGATACATAAGAAAATTGGAAAAATAAGAAAGGGCTAGGTTGTGATGAACTATAACTGCCAGAGAGAAATTTACATTTAATACTAGAGACAACAAGGAATCATTTTTGCTTATTGAATAGAGGGGTAAATGCTGAAGCTTCTTCTTAGGAAAGGGCAGCTAGGTGGACCGAGCACCAGGGCCCTAGAATCAGGAAGACCTGAATTCCAATCCAGCCTTAGATACCAGCTGTGTGACCCTGGGAAAGTCACTGATTCCTGTTTGCCTCAGTTTCCTCATTTATAAAACAGGCTGAAGAAGGAAATGACAAACTACTCCAGTATCTCTGCCAAGAAAACCACAAATGGGGTCACAAAGAGTCAGACACAATTGAAAAATGACTGGACATTGTTCTTAGGAAAATCACTTCGGCAGCTGTGTGGGAGATGGATTAGACTGGGGAGAAACTTGAGATAGAGAAACCAATGAGGACACTATTTCAGTAATCCAAGTGAGGTGGTAAAACCTTGAACTAGACTGGCGGCTGTTTGAGAGGAGAGAAGGGGATACAAGAGATGAAGCGAAGATTGAAAAGATAAGATTTGGTAATTGATTGGGTGTGTGGGATGAGTGAGAAAGAATAGTGTGATACCAGGGGTATGAAGGTAGTTGAGCTGAAGGATGGTGGTGTCTTCTGCAGAAATAGGGAAATTCGGAAGGGGTGAAAGGTAATGAGTTCTGTTATGGACATGTCAGGCATCTAGGTAATACAGTGAATAGAGGGCCAGACCTAGAGGGGGGAATACCAGCATTCAAATCCATCCTCAGGCACTTACTAGCTGTGTGACCCTGGGCAAGTCCCTTAACCCTGTTTGCTTCAGTTTCCTCATCTGTAAAATGAGCTAGAGAAGGAAATGACAGACCACTCCAGCATCTTTGCTAAGAAAATCCCAAAAGAGGGATCACAAAGAGTCAGACACGACTGAAAATGACTAAAACAAAGGGACATGTTGAATTAAGGATTTCTCTGGACATCCAGTTTGAAATGTTCAGTACACAATTAGTAATAAGGAACTGTTACTCAGGGGAGAGATTTTTTTGTGTCTTGGGATTTTATAGCTTTGTGCAGTCCCTTTTCAAGTGTTTGGTAAAAGATGTAAATGGGTATTCTTTTAACTGGTTCTGGAAAGGCTGTTACTTCTCTGGGCTGATCGTTTCTCTAGAAAAAAAATCAAGTTAAACTACTCTGCAGCACCTTTCACTTTCTAATCCAACAATAGCATCCCCCACAATACCAGCAAAACTAATCATTGCCAGCAAATATAAATATGGGATTCACAGTCATTCAGTCAGCATTAACAATGACTTTCAGCTGTTCGTAGCTTAAGAACAGACCTTTGTTGGCAGCGAAAAGCCCAAGGATGGTCAATTCTGCAATGAAACACAAATTGATTCTTTGTTTGGTAAAATTAAGAGTTTTCTGCTCCTTTCTTCAGAAGGTTTTTTTTTTCCTCCCTTCTCCCAGACCCCTGCCATGCAGGACAAATCACTTAACTTCTCCAGGTCTCAGTTTCCTCATCTGTAAGATAAAGGGATTGGATTAGGG
Organism: Petaurus breviceps papuanus; assembly: GCF_028583685.1. NCBI lineage: Eukaryota > Metazoa > Chordata > Mammalia > Diprotodontia > Petauridae > Petaurus > Petaurus breviceps. Next base: position 1,336,572 of record NW_027187335.1, on the reverse strand, counting down.
AGCCTCAGCAATTCCTTCCAGCTCTAAATCCGTGATACTATTACTGGGTGCTCTCTTCTATTTCTAAATCCTGTGATCTCTCGAAATGAGATCATGGACAGAAAATACTTTGTAAGCAGCAAAGCTTGCAAGGTATTACTCCTTACCTACAGGTCCCTATCCAGTGTTGTACCAACTCTGGATTCTCAGTACAAACTTGTAACTAGTGAAAAGGGAAAAGGGAGCAGAGACAAGGAAGAATGACAAAAAGGCTCTATTAGGTGTCTCACCTTTGATCTGTACTTTAAAGGGAAGTGTTACAGCTTCCAGATCTAGGATTGTCAAATGGGTCTCCTTAGGTAATTCATTTTACTCTATCCTTGTGGGGGGAGTTAGTAAACTGTATCACACTTCTCCCCCCCCCCGCCCCGTTCCCCCCAGACATACACATCTAGTACCATTGAAATGCATTATGGTATAGCTGAATGAGTGCTGAACTTGGAATAAGGAAGATCTGGGTTTTTATTCTTCCCCCAGTACATACTGGCATTGGGACTCTGGACAAGTCATTTAACTTCTCTCAATTTCCTTACATGTAAAATGGGACTAAAAATAACACCACCCCCCCTTCCTTTGCAGTTGCTTGTGAAGGTAATGAGATCGTGTATTTAAAGTGCTTCTTAAACCTTAAAACATTAAATAAATGCCAGCTATTGCTGTTATTAACTATTGTTATTAATACTGAGAACAAATTACTTCACCTGAGCCTCAGTGTCCTCACCTCTGAAATGGGGATAATATTACCTCACAGATCTATTCTAAGGCTCAAATGAGATAATGTGTGGAAAGCAGAGATGTACGCTTGTGGCCTTCAACGCTCCTGCATTTGGCCTGAACCAGTCTCAAATGTAAGTGAGAAGTATTTAATGAAATAAATAAAAATACAATAAAACGTAGATCATATTACATTTCAAAACTAAGTCAGCATGTACTTCACAGGGATCCTTAGGTGTATGGTTTAATGGCCCCCATTACTATTCGAGTTTGATGCCACTCACATAAAGCGCTTTGGAAACCATAAAGGACAATATCAGCATTGGCAATTACTGTTATTACTCGCGTCTTGGTGTATAGAGAACCAAACTCAGGCAGGAAGGTCTGGGTTCTAGTCCAGCCTCTGACACACATTGGTTCAATGATGCTAGGCCAGCCACAGAAGTTCTTAGTGTTCTAGGCAATTCTACAAGTTACAGAGTAGGTTCCCACTGTTGTAAAAGGTGTTTCCTTGGCCCTGAGTCCCTAGACAGATGAAGTCATAGACCCGTTTTCCATCGTTTTCCCTTGTTTTTATTGCCACATCTGGTTTGCTAAGTAAGGAATTTTGTGGAGTGGAAGTTTGAAATCAATCCTCTCGTGCATCTAGGGAGGTAGAACATTTCTATTTATTGGACTCATAATGGTCATTTGTTCCTTCTGAACGTTATCTCTGGGACCATGTGTTTCTCTAAGTCATGAATTTAAAGCCTACCTTGCTGGTACCAGCAGTTGGCCATTGGTTACCCAGAGAGGTTCATTACAAAGTTGGTTTTTTTTTTTTCCTGTGTTGATTCAAATGTCATTTCTTCATCCTTTGATCAAAGAGGATTGTTGTTGCTGTTGTGTTCTCTTGTTGTTATGAACTGTTGCAGTGGAAGGTGAAGCAGATTTGTATTCATGCAAGGAACTTAGGGACCACAACCCAGTGGTGCTGCATTCTCCAGAATGCAGCTTCCTCTTTTTCCATATGCATCCCTAGACAGATTAGCTTGAGAATGGACTCTACTTGGGAGTTGATAGCACCAGTCTCTCTCTCTCTCTCTCTCTCTCTTGGGTTTTTTGTTTTGTTTTTGGTTGTTGTTTTTTTTTTTTTGCTTTTTGGAAGGGGGAAGGCAGGGCAGTTGGGATTAAGTGACTTGCCCAAGGTCACACAGCTAGTAAGTGTCAGGTGTCTGAGGCCAGATTTGAACTCAAGTCCTCCTGACTCCATGGCTGGTGCTCTATTCACTGTTCTGCCTAGCTGCCCCTTTAGCATCAGTTTTGCTGAAAACTTGGGCCGGGGGAAATGGGAGACAGGAGAGATGTACATCAAGTAAAAGCTTGAAAGCAGTTCTACTTGAGGCTGGTTGTCATGGGAACAGCTACCATATTGCTTTTCTTTCCTTTCAGTTCACTGCCTTGAGTTTGCTATCATTGAGTTTTCCAGAACCAAGTGACAGTGGAGAGTCACATGTAGGACAAAATAAAGTCAGATTCCCCTGCCCTTTACCCCCTTATTAAAGTACTTGAGTCCATTTCCTCCCCAGCTCCCCTGCCTCAAGAACCCAGCCGACTAATTGCTATGGGCCAGAGAAATTGTTGGACGGGAGCATATGTTTGGATCTGTTTGTTGACTTGGAATAGAGAGAGCTCTATTTATCATTTATCAGTCACTTCTGCCTGGAAGGAGGCCATGTTGGATCTGTTGAGTTTAGGGGGAAGGGGGAATCCTAACTTTAGTCACTTAACAGTCATCCACTTTGTAGAGAAAGCAACCACAGAAGGATGCGGAAGGGGGAATAGAGAGAGACTAACATTCCCATGCTGGAGAAACCACCAATCAAATGTAGCAGACATTGGTCAATCCCCAGTCCAAAACATCTCTGCTGTCTCCTTCCTTGGGGCTAGTATAGGGACTGATACCATGATCCACTTAATTTAGGAGATTCCCTCTAGCAAAGCAGGTCAGCAGGGTCTCTGCAGCTTACAGTCTGTGTTTCCTTGAGCCACTGAGGGGATTAAGTATCATCAAGGGTCTCACAATGGCAAGAAGAATGTGGGTGCAAAATATGGGAGATCTGGTATAGGGAGAGCAGTTATAATGATAACCAAAACATTATCAAAGCCCAGACTGATGATCACAATTGTCTAGATGTAACACTGGTTCATAAAAACTTCACAATGGTTTTTTTTAATAGATGTTGCCATCCCAATTACCCCTAATCTTCAAATTGTGTGAAGTAAAAAAGCTTTCAAAAAACAGGTCTAGAAGAAAGAATGAGAATCATGTAGCAATAGAGTGAGGTACATATCATCTCCACAAAGTGGAGTGGTACTGAAAATGCTTGCTCTCACTGAGCCTAGAGAAAGTATGCTTCTATTCCCTTACTCGTCTTCAGTTCAGTCCATCCGTCCATCAGCAAATATCCATGCAATGCCTCCTACATCCCAGGCACTGTACTGAGCCCTGAGGATACAGAGACAAAACTGCCTCGAAGAACTTACAGTCTAGCTGGAGGAGACAACGTATACATAAATTGGTCTATACAATACACACACAGGTATATTAAAAACATGCAAAATAGTTGAGCAATTGTTTCATCTATCTGCATGATCATCTACAGAAAATTAAATATAAAAGAATAATAGCAAGACAATGACTTGTCCTTGGACTTTCTATCTGAATTCTGAAACAAAAGTTGAAAACATTATAACATTTATATTATTATGTTATATTATATATTGTGTTATCATTATATCTACATTAACTAATTTAATATGTCTATATACACTATATTATATTTATATTATTTAATTTGATATTATTAATGATGATGATGATGAAACTCTCAAAATCCAGAGACCTAGTAGAAGAAATCATGACCCTGAGGGAGCAGGATGAGGTCCATGTCGTTCCCTTGACCCTATCTCCTCTGGGGTTATCCTGAGGATTCTTGGGTAGAGCCTACAGAGCATGAGCTTACTTTATCCACCTGAACAAGAAATAGTCTGCCAAATGTTAAATATAAACAAACAGCTTATGAGAGTTGATGAATGAGGATGGCAGAACCAAGATAATAACAATATACCTCTATGGTGCACCCTAAGGTTTTGCCAGGTGCCATCCACATGACTACCCTAGAAGATTCTGAGAAGAAACACTTCCCATTTCACAGATAAAGAAACTGAAGCTCTAAAAGGTTTAACAGGTTCTCACCTGTGGCCCTAGAGTGGCTTGCCAGAAAGGGCTCATGAGTCTCCCGAATCCAAGGCCTGTGTGTTCTTTCCATCACACTTGGGTGGGTGGGGGTAGGATTTAGGATCATACATTTAAAGCTGGAAAGGCCCTTAGGTCATCTTGTTCAACCTCTCTCATTTTATAATTTTGTAGACTGAGGCAGAGAAAGGTTAAGTGACTTGTATAATATCATGCAGGGAGTAAAAATGTTAAATACAGAATTTGAACCTAGGTCCTTCTAATATGGGGGTAGCTGGGTGGCATAATAGATAGAGTACTGGGCCTGGAATCAGGAAGATCCAACTTCCTGAGTTCAAATCCAGCCTCAGACATAAGTTGTGTGACCCTGGGCAAGTCACTTTACTCTTTACTGGAGTGGCTTGCTGTTTCTTTCTCTAACCCATTTTATAGATGAGGAAACTAAGGCAAACAGTTCAGCGACTTGCCTAGGGTCACATGGCTAGTAAGTGTCTGAGGCCAGGTTTGAACTTAGGAAGATGAGTCTTCCTATTCCAGGCTGGTACCCTCTCCACTTTGACACCTTTTTAGCATTGTCTTTATTTACATTGTTGAAGCCATTGTTCTGTCTTTTCTTCCTTCGTTCTCTCACCTCATACATATTTTCCTACCTCTGAGTTCTTCACACTTATCATTCTTTTTTTTTTAAAGCAATCAGGGTTAAGTAACTTGCTCAAGGTTACACGGCCAGGTGTTTCTGGGTGGGTGCTAAGTTTCTGAGCCCGGGATTCGATCTCCAGGTCTTCTCAACACTGGAGCCGGTGCTCTTACTCGCTGTGCTACCTGGCCATCCCACACACTTATCATTCTTTATGATATAGTAATATTCTGTTATATTCACATATCATAATTTACTCAACCATCCCTCAGTCCTCAGGCACATATTTTGTTTCCAACTTTCTGTTACCACAGTCATGAATATTTTCGTCTGTAAGTTGACTTTTTTATACCTCTGAGATGGGGCAGGGTGACATGTGGCTCGAGAAGCAGAGCCGTTCTTGGCACCATGTGGAAAGCAAGGCTGCTGGCCATGCTCAGGAGATGAGAGTGAGTTTTTGGCAGAATCCACACGGTTGAGTGCCTCTGAGAAGGATGGAGAGAAGTAAAGGAACCTCCCCTGGACTTCAGTGCATTTAGCTGAGGAGCAGGAAGAGTAGGTGGTTTTGTTTAAAATATTCCCATTACAGTCAGTTAACCTTCATGTTACCTAAATGAAAATTGTATAAACCTGAAATTTTCGTTGATCAGGTTGCTTAGGAACAAGCGTAGGGTTTTCATAAGACAATGCAATAGACTGTCACTGATAGGGCTATTAGGAAAGGAGCTGGTTTGCTATATTATTCTCCATTTCGGGGTCTGAGTTGGGTAATTATCTGTTTGCATGTACAGAGCACGCCCACCTTTCCCAGCTTGTTAAGAGTGGCAGGGTTCATGTAAATGATGTTCCCTGTTGAAAATAAACAGTGGGGCCTCTACCCCAGGACTCAGGAGAAGAGGTGTGTTTCATTTGCTTTAGGAACTGTGAGTCCACAAGCAAATCACAATGAGAGAAGAATAATGAGGGAGTTATCTCCAGTACACCAAAATGTACAACTCCTCTCTTTTCTAGGCTGGTAGCCTTTAGGGAGACAGCAGCCAGAAATACCCAACATAATGGTTCATTTAACCCGCATCATTGGGGAACTGAAATATACCCTTCCTATCCCCATCCTCACTAAATGCCAAAGCTTTTCAACTTTAACCATTTAGAATGGGAATCTTTTAAAATATTTTAACATAGTATTGAAAAACATAGCTCTCTGGTCAGTGACCAATTGATCTCTGATCAGTGACCAATCATGACTTCAGGGGACTGATAGAGAAGCAAGCTTCCTGTGTCTGGGCAGAGAGATAGTCATTTACAAGTATAGAGTGAGACACACTTGTGTTGCATAGTCAGAAAGGCTGATGATCAGCTAGGTGACACAGTGGTTAGAGTGCCAGGCCTGCCATCAGGAAGGCTTGAGTACAAATCCAGCCTCTGACGCTAACTAGCTGTGCGACCCTGGGCAAGTCACTTAACCCTATTTGCTTCAGTTTCCTCAACTGGAAAATGACCCAGAGAAGGAAATGGCAAACTATTCCATTATCTTTGCCAAGAAAAGCCTAAATGCGGTTATGGAAAGTTGGACATGACTAAAATGACTGACCAAAAACAAGGGGTGGTCAGGTAGCACAGTGAGTAAGAGCACCGGCTCCAGTGTCAGGATGACCTGGAGATCGAATCCCGGCTCAGACACTTAACACCCACCCAGAAACACCTGGCCATGTAACCTTGAGCAAGTTACTAAACCCCAATTGCTTAGGGGCCGCCAGGTGGCTCAGCGAGTAAGAGCATTGGCTCCAGTGTTGGGATGACCTGGATCGAATCCCGGGCTCAGATACTCAGCACCACACCCAGAAATAACTGGCCGTGTAACCTTGAGCAAGTTACTTAACCCCGATTGCTTTAAAAAAAAAAAAAACATATTGAATTTCTCTGTTGCGAGGTAGAAAATTAATTGGGGGTGAAGGAGGAGTTAGGGTGTTAGGAATAGACAGCAATACAAAAAGTAATACTTAAAAAGTAAGATGCAAAAGAGGAATGTCCTAGGTCTTGGTGAGATCTACATGATGAGAAGTTGTTAAGAAAATATATTAGGTGTGTTATAGAGCTTCAGTTATGAGGTAAACTAAATGGCCTTTGACCATGGTATAGTGTTTGCATGCTGGGCTTGAAGTCAGAAAGACTTGCGTTCAAATCCTATTCCTGATGCCGGCAGTATGACACTGAGAAGGACAAGTCAACAAGCATTTATTAAGCACTTACTTTGTGTCAGGTTCTGTGCTAAGTACTGGGAGTGCAAATACAAGCAGAAAGAGAACCCTTGCCTTCAGAGAGCTTACATTCTAGTGGGAGAATGCATATATTATGTTGTGGTTCAGTCGATTCAGTCACATCCTACTCTTTGTGACCCCCTTTGGGGTTTTCTTAGGGATACTACAATGATTTGCCATTTCCTTCTCTCCCTCATTTTGTGGATGAAAGAACAGGCAAACAGGGTTAAGTGACTTACCCAGTGTAAGGGTATGAACTGTATTTGAACTCCAGGCCTGGTACTATCCACGGGGCCACAAAGCTGCCCCAGGAACACTATACATAAAAGGGATCTTTAAAATGGGAAGAAGTAATCTGGGAACAGGGAGGTGTGAGGGTGGGGGGTGGGTATAGAATTAATTTACAGGACCAAAAAAATCTCTGGCACATATGAGAAAGTCTTTTGGGTCAAGAGTGCTTTTATTTTATTTATTTATTTATTGCTTTTTTTGGAGGGAGGAAGCTAGGGCAATTGGGGTTAAGTGACTTGCCCAATATCACATGGCTAGTAAGTGTTAAGTGTCTGAGGTTGGATTTGAACTCAGGTCCTCCTAGCTGCCCCAACAGTGCTGTTGGAGAGAAAGTCACTTAACCTCTGAGATTTTTGCTTCCTATCTGTAAAATGAGGGAATTAAACTGGAAGGTAGTCCCTAGAATGCCTCCTAGTACTAAATCTATGATCCTGTGAACACACATTACATACATTCCTGTCTTTGTGTCTATTAAATATAATTTAACTTTTTATTGATGATTCAGGGTTATCATCCTGACTATAAATTGTGCTACCCTGCTTTCCAGGACTGACTTAGATATCCCTCTAACCCGAATGGTTCCAGACTGTTACAGACAAGTTTTTGCTTTATGTAAATTTGCACTACACAAATTCAATTTTGCAGAAAGAATTCTGAAAGAAATACACATTTCAAAAAAACACCGATGTTAACTTTACTGTGCAGTGCTGTGTTCTCTTTCCACCCCTGTCCCTTGACTCCAGGCTCTGTGGCCTCCCATCCCCACCAAAAAACCCCCCTACAAAACCCAACATTTTAAAAAGCCCAAAAGATAAACCTTCCAAGTGAAAGCAGAACATATGGGCAGAAAGACCTCTGTAGCTGTTGTAAGATCATGACTTGGTTTGAGACCTGTGGCAGCAAGAGAGGAGACCTTTGACCTGCCACCTACTACCAGGGCCCTCGCGTCTGTCTTCTGTCAGTCCTCAACCCCTGCATGCTGCACATCCTCTCCTGTCTATGTCCGGTCCCACATGTCTGTTCCTCCTCTCAGTTCCAGCCTGGCCCCCCAACCCCTAGCCCCCCACTCCTTATTCCTCCTGTCCTTGCTTCTCTGCCCCCGACCCCACATGCCCTTGATCCCATGCCAGCCTCTTCCCTCCGAAGGTCGGCAGCCCCCCCTTCTTGTCTCTCTCCTTCCCTCTGTTCCCCACATTATATAAAAATTGCTTTATGGAGAGGTCTGCACTATGGGTCTACTTACAGAAAGCAAGAACTGTCCATATACTCAATAGTTCTTTTTTTTTCCCCTTTCTTTAATTTTTCTGTTTCTTTCCCTGTCCTTGCAGCCCCTTTTGATTGGCAGCTACCTAGCTGCCCTGGGCTAGGAAATCAGAAAAATGAATTTTGTTAGCATTGTGTGGTAAGTGAGACTTAGGTGGTCTCTGAGTTGGTTACTGGGGCCCTCTCCTGTGAGCCAAGTGCTGATCCTTGTAACATCCCTTTAGGATGATCATAGGGCTTGCTTTATCCTGCTGCAATTAGGTACGGTTTTCATGTAAATAATTTCTGAATAAATGGGCTGATAGGATTTTCAAGAACTTCAAAGGTGGAAGAAATGTACAGAAGGAAGTTGGGAGGGGGTCATTTTGGGTTAACCCAATATATAAGAACTAAAATGAGGGGGCAAGGCAGGGAAGAAGGGTTGGAGATGAATGGAGAAGATGCAATGAAAAGAACACAGTTGATGCTTTAATTTTATAAAGAACGCTTTGGAAGTAGATTTCAAGGACAGCATTTCTTCGTTAGAACTTCAAACAGCCGTATTCGATGTACTGTTCCTGTGATTCCTCCCAAACCAGGGATTCTTTTAGGCAGTTTTGTTAGAGACCGTCATCTGCGGCATCATTCCTGAGTGTGTGTGTCTTGCCAGCTTCCTCTGCCCCCTGATTTCATCTTTGTAGGGTCTTCCAAAGCAAGATTTACACAAGGGGTATGTTTTCTTAAATATTTATTCTGCAGGCCATTTATTCTCCTTAACTCTTTTTACTTGGAGTGTTAGGAACTCAGCTAAAAATAACCTTTCTCTTACCCATGCGAGTCTGCATTTGACATTTCCCTGGAATTAATTAGCATCTCATTTGTATGTTTTTTCCCCTCAATAGGTAGAATGTAAGAAAGCACAGCCTAAGGAAGTGATGTTCCCACCCGGGACAAGAGGACGGGCCAGGGGCCTGCCTTACACAATGGATGCTTTCATGCTAGGCATGGGAATGCTAGGTAAGTCCCGGGGATGATACTAGAGACCATTAGGAATGGGACGGGGTCACCCTGCCTGCCTTTGTCACCCTTGCTGGAAGTTGTCTGCCATGTCTCCGGCTTAACTTTTCTGGGCTACAGCTCCACTTTCTAAAAGCAGGAAGGGAAAGGGTTGGGGGGTGGGGAGGGACAGTAGGAAGAATCCTGTCTATTTAAATGATTAACATTTTTCTTGGGATATCAGAATTTGCATTTAAATGGATGTTTTAAATAGCCTGTTTTTACTCTTTATTCACACCAAAAAAAAAAAATAGAATGATGAAAGACAAAGTGTGTTTGTTCTGACTAAAAGTGATCTCTCCTGGCTTTTAGAGAAATTGAGACACATATAATGCCCCTTCTCTTAAAGGTATCTCTGACAGGTCCACATAGATAATTGAAAATCTTGCTGTTTAAATGGCAGGCAAGACGGAGAAAGCAGTGAAGATGCATAATTGTGTAGGTCGCAACAATAATTAGAAATTTCAAGGCAAGAGAACAGTATTTTAGCTCCGGTTATTGTGTGTCCAGAAAATACTAATTAAAATGGGATAAATGGTACTTAATGGTAAAATTCCATTCAGGCACAAGATCTGTCTAGTTTTAATGGGTTTTCATTTGGTTTGGCTAAGAGTTCCTTCTCCTACAGCCTCTGATAAGTTCTTTATGTATTGTAAAAGGATTGCTGTTTAAACTACTGCTGGCTTTTAACTTTTAAAAACTTTTTGACATTAACCAACTAGTTTTCAGAGGAGTCTCCTTGGAAAAGGCTGTATGGTTTATAATGGAAAAAAGGCTGGGCTTAGAGTCAGAAAGCTGAGGGTTTGAGTCCTGACACTGATTGATACCTACTTGATTTGCAACCTTAGGCAAAGTCACTTAAACTCTCTCTCTAAGCTCATGTGTAGAATGGGATAAAAATCTTTGCACTGCCTCCTTGGAATCATACATTAGAGCTAGAAAGTTGGACAGTAAGGGGTCCTTTAGTGCAGCCCTCACATTTTAGACATGAGTACCTTGCCCAAGGGTCACAAAGGTAGCTAGTGGCACAAGCTAGGATTTGAATCTAGGTCCTCAGACTCAAATTCTAGCTTACTTTCCATTACATCATGTTTTTTTCTCATGACTGTTTTCAGAAAAGTGCTGTGTAATCTTTAAAGTGCTGTAGGAAGGTGAGTTGTTCTTGACATTATTTTCCCCTTAGAGTCAACCTTGGGGGAAAAGAAAGGGATTTCAAGAAGAGTGAGTAGCTCTTTTATGTTCCCCTTAATGCGTATAGTTTGTCATCTCAAGATGGTAGCTGAGGGCCGGCCCTAGGACACAGAATGATGGGTATGTCCAGGGCCCAAGATCGTTCACCAACTCTATTGTGTGAGCTTTGATGGGTACCTCCCTGGGTCCCAGCTTTTTTACTTTCTCTGTAATAAATAAGCAAATTCTTCATAGAGGATCAAAATAACGCAAGACTTTAGGTCAGCATGTTTCCCAGTGCAGAGGTGCAGACCCATATTTTGTATCCATTCTCTAGAAACCAGGAACCAGAAATATATATAGCTATATATACATATATATACATATATATATATAGCTCCATTATACACACACACACACACACACACACACACGTATATATCTATATATCTGCTTCCATTTGATCACCCTCTAAACCTCCTGGGTATTCTCTCTTCTCTGGATTTTCTTCCTACCTGTCTGATTGTTCCTTGTCATTCTCATTTGCTGATTCATCCTGGTGTTCTGTCCCTAACTTGTGAGCGTGCCCCAAAGCTCTGTCCTGAGCCCTCTTTTCTTCTCTCTCCCTCGCTCCCTCCTTCTCTCTTTTCCTCCCTCTTCCCCTGTCCTTCTCCCTCCATCCCTCCTCTCCCCCTTTCTTCCCTTCTTTCCCTCTCTCCATAGACCTTATCAGCTCCTATGAGTTTAATTATCATCTTTATGCAGATGACTCAACATCTTTATACACAAGCATAGTATCTCTCCTGAGTTCTAGTCCCACATCAACAACTGCCTATTAAATAGATAATATTTTGAATTAGATGTGAAGAGAATAAACATTTATGTAGCACTTCCTATGTGACAGGCATTGTGCTAAGCTCTTTGCAAATATTATGGCATTTGATCCTCACAACAATTCTGTGAGATAGGTGCTGTTCCTATCCCCATTTCACAGATGAAGAAACTGAGGGAAACAGATAAAATGATTTGCCCAGGATCACACAGCTAGTTAAGTGTCTGAAACCAGATTTGCACTCAGTTCTTCCTGTCTCCAGGCCCAGCACTCTATTCACTGCTCCACCTAACATTTATTAAGCACCTACTATGTGCCAAGCTTTGTGCTACGGATACAAAAAGAGGCAAAAAGTCCCTGTCCTCAAGGAGTTTATAATCTAATGCATATCCAAAACATACCTTACTTTCTTTCCTTAAGAAGCCCACCCCTTTTCCTAATATCCTATTCTGCCTAAGGCACCACCATTCTTCCACCAGACTTCCCAGCCTCAGAGTCCACCTTGTTCTCTCTCTCTAGTTACAGATTCTATCTGGACAGTATTTCTCTCCACTCACTTAGCCACCACAAGAGTTTGAGCTTCTCCACTGGATCCCTGGAGTAGCCTCCTCCTGGCTTCCCAGTGTTTAATCTCACCTCTCTCTGATTCTTCTGCACGGCTGCCCTGTTCAGCATGATCCTGTCACTGCCCCTTGCCTTGGGATCCAAAACAGCCTCTTCTTTGGAGCATCCTAAGCCCTTCACAAGCTGAAGGCAACCTCCCTTTGTGGCTCTTTGCACATTGCTTCCCGTGACATTTCCACATTCTCTGGTCCAGCTAAACCCGCTGCTTTCCTGTTCCTGGCACGTGACACGCCTTGGCCCATCTCCTTGCCTTTGGACAAATTGTCCTCTGCGCCTGGACTCCTCTCCTTCCTCACCTCCACCACCTGGAATCACTGTCTTCCTTCAAAGCTCAACTCAAATGCTACTTGCTAATGTAGCCTTTCCCAAACCTAAACCTCACTGTTGTTGGTTTCTTCCCCCTCCTGACATTACCCTGTGTTTTAAAAATTACTTTGTATTTATTTTGTGTTTATTTATATGTGTGTGTGGTTTCCCATGACAGAAGGAATATATGCTTTTAGAAGACAGGGATCCCCTTCCAAAAGAAGAAAACAGGGATTATTTAGTTTTCATTTGCTGTCTCCATCCTCAGTACAGTGCTTGGTACATGGTAGGTGTTTAATAGATGCTTGGTGATTGATTAAGAGTAGGAAACAGTCACAGTGTACAGGGAGTCAAAAGAAGGGGAGTAAGACACAAATTGGCCTCTAGCTACGTGGGAGTGTGGCTTAAAGCCTGGAAACAGAACCCTAAGAGCAGGCAAGACTGGGCAAAACCTGAGAGTGTTTCTGGGGGAAAGACAGAATATTACAAGTGGCGCTGACCAGGACAGGTAGATGGAATGCCTGGGAAGAACTGCTTCTTACAGTAACCCTCTCCACAGCCAAGGTTTCAGTGGATTTGCAGGAAACTTTGCTAGGTGTTCTAGAAGGATTCGTGCTTATGCCTTTGGGCTGCCCCTGCTCCCCTCCCCACCCTGCCTCTGCCCCTGCCCCATCAGCTCTCAGAGCATGATCCCATTGGCTTGCCTTGAGTGAGGGATGGAGCTGTGATGAATGCCAGATGCTTAATGATCTGCTCTAGCTATTTTCCCGTTCTTTCAAGTCTCGAATTACTACTTCCTAGAGTCACATTAAAGAATTAACCGTTGGTAAAAAAAATATTGTAGCAGTTAAAAGTCTATTACCCCTTGAGTTATGGCCAGCCCTTTGCCTCCCCCTCTGCTTTTTCAAGTTTGTACCTATTGGCTACTCGAGCTCTGGCTGAGACTGAGACCTGGTATATCTCCCAGCCTTCTACATGGAGCCCAGGTCCTGCCTTGGCTTGGTGGACTAGGACAGTTCAGGTATTCATCTACCCTGCCTGCCCCCACAAAAAAATCAGTAGAGGGATTCTGTGGAAGCTTTTATCTGGGTCCTCAGGAAAATCTGTTTCCCTCCAGAGGTATGTGTGGAGAGGAAGTCTGCATCAATAATAGTTAGCATTTATATAGTATAGTACTTTACAAATGGCATTTCACTAACCCTTCTAGGTAAGTCATGTTATTGTCCCCATTTTACAGGTGAGGAAACTGAGAGAGAGCTTAAATGACTTGGAGAGTGACACACACACATAGCTAGGAGGTATCTGAGAATTAAGCCACTATAGGGAAAAAATTCAGAAATCCACTTTTGGTTGTCCTTTTGTCATGGTCTCTACCTTCACCTAGCCTGTCTCTGGCCATCGGATCTTTTGGAAGATGAGAAGGATATTTGCTTATAAGTAAAATCTATCGTTTATTCCAGTCCCTTATCTTTGTGGAGCAGTTGGGAGGATTTTCCTTCTCCGTTTGAAGTGATGGCATTGCAACATCTTCCAAATGAAGCAGAAATAGGAAAGATTCATCAGACTGGGCCTGTTCCCTTGGGAATGTCAACTGTCTCTAATTCCCATCAGTCATAGCACACCTCAGATGTCACAATGTAATTCTGTTACAGTCCAAGCAAGGCTGTTGGCCCAAATGTAAGGCGGCAGCAGCAGCATTTGCAATTTGACAGAAATCTGACTTCAGGCCTTAGAAAAACGATGAAATTTTAAAAAAGAAAAACAATGAAATTAATCTTTGAAAAAACAGCTTCTATTAAATAATTGTGAATGTATTAGAGAAAGGTGAATTGAACATTTTGTATGGGGAGATGAGATTATTTTATTAGCTTTGTTTAAAGAAAAAATTTTAAGCAGCAATGGTCCTATCACAATTTGACCAACCAGTACAGAGTAACCTGGTTCTTGATGGCAGAGAGAAAAGGTCCCTTGGAATCACTGCACTTGGCACTGCTATAGTCTTCTAGGAGAGTTTGGAGAAATCGTGGAGTTATAGGACTGGAACATACCTCCTCAGAAGGAGAGCTTGAGGGCAGAATAGCATTTATTCCATTTCCCTAAGGCTAAGACTTGGGTTTTTCTACAAGGAAGATGACTTCACCACCATTGCCCATCTGCTGTAGTGTTCTCTTCTGCCAGGAAGTGTTTACAGGTGTCTGACCTCTGCCCACCTACAGTCTGAGTCCTTTTGGTATTTCTTTAATAAGAATGGGGGCAGCTTGATGGTGCAGTGCATGGATCACCCGTCCCTGGAGTCCAAAGGATGAGGTCAAATCCCACTTCAGACACTTGCTAGCTGTGTGACCCCAGGCAAATCACTTAACCTCAGATGCCTCCAGAAAAGTAAAAATAAAGATGAACACCTTCTGATTCTCATAAAAGCCACATGGTGAGTCTTTCTCTAAGAGAAAGCACTTATATATCAGGAAGATCTAGGTTCAAGCCCTGCCTAGGACACATACTAACTTTGTGATTGTGATCAAATAATATTCCTTTTTCTTGCCCCAGGAATAACTCCAAGATTATAAATTATGGAAGTGTTGCCTGTCTTTATTGATGGTGAAAGTTTACACAATGAGTTCCATATACTGATAAAATCATAGGTCTGGTGAAAGAAAAAAGAAAATACCTCTTCTTGTATCCGAAGATCAGTATTAAGATTCTCCTTAGCTTTCTCTACTCCCAGAAAAGTTATCATACTTTTTAAAAACCCAGTTAACCTTCCTAATACCCTCCCATTTTAAAATGTGTTAGAAAAGAACTGGGTCCCTTTTCTGTTGAGCAAGGCTGAGGAGATAAAGAAAGTCTTCATTTTCTTTTTCTTTTTTAAAAAAATTTAATTTATTTATTTTTGTTACATTTTTAGGTTCTGAATGGTCTCCCTCCCTCCTTCCCCATCCCACCCTAGAGAAGGCCACCTTTTGACACAGTTATAAATATATGTAAGAACATACTATGCACACTTCTGTTTTTCAGTTTGGTGGATAGTATCTTCCTTCATTAGGTCCTTTATAGTTGATTTGAGTATTTAGGTACTCAGAATAACTGGGTTGTTGACAATTATTCTTTGAATAATATTGCTGTTATTGTATACAATGGTTTTCTGCTCACTTCACTTTTCATTATTTCGTGCAAAGTTTTCATTTTCAAGAAAGGGAAGGAGGGAAGAAGAGAGGAAAGGAAGGGAAGGAAGGAGAGAGGGAAGGAAGAAAGGCAGGCTGGCTGGCTGCACCCCCACATTGCTTCCAAGGCAGTGAACTCATTGATTTGTTTCCCAGTGGGTTGCAGGAACTTCAAATGGGGATCCTCCTGTTCCCTGAGTTAAAGTGGGTTTCAGGGGGGATCTTTCTGGGTACTCTGACATAAGTATAGTCTCATAATGGAAACATCACTTGAGTCCTTATGTGAACACCCAATGGCTACATTCCAAGGCCACAAAGGATGTTCTTCATATGTCGTGAAACACACTTCACACTCACGTGGTTCCGTGGTTAAACAGCCTGCCTTGATTCCTAAATGGACCTGGTTGGAGCAGTTTTCTGTCCTTTTGGGTAGCTGAGTAATGGCACAGGAGAGGATGAATAATGTTCCTCACTATCATGAGAACACATGAATTTTCTAGACTAGGCAAAGGATTTAGAACCAGAGCCACTTTGGGTGATGGGGACAAAAGATTAGCTCAATTGTCCAAAAAGGAGGAGAGAGTTCATTTTAATTACAGGTCTGAGAGTTTTTGTTTTTGTTTATGTTCTGTTTTTCTCCGGATATGGCAAGGTAGATCCACTTAGAAAAGTGAAGATGGAGGCAAAAACCTTGGGTTTTTTAGTTCAGTGACAAGAGATAATTACCACAGAATTGATCAGTCACTCCAAGTACTGAAGCAAATAAATCGCGCATTGGCCAATGCAGGAGGAGAATGGCAGCTAATGGAAGTGGTAGATAGGTCATCCTGGCCATAATTTGGCTTGATGAAGCATCCACATGGGCCTGGTGTTAATGTGCTATTGATATTCAGCCAGCCAATTTCCCCTGTGTGGCTCGGGCTGTGACTCGTTAGAGCAGAGCTGGGCATCATAGTGGTAAATGAAGAGGAAAATTGAAGTAATGTTGTATTATAAATTTATGATTTCATCTGCCTGACCTAGAGGGTGTTCAGTGAGGGGAGCTGGGGATGGGAGACCCTCTCTGGCGCATGCCATGTTCTTCTCATCTTTGCTCTTGGAAGGTATACTGGTGGGCATTGGAGAGTGGGTAGCAGAGGAGGATGGAAGTGATACTGGGAGGGAAACTGTAAACCATGTTTTTTCCCTGCCAGTCCCCTGCCCCCACTTCCTTCCTGTCTGCCTGTTCTTGGAGAGAAGCTTTGGGGCATGTCGGGAAGTTGGGGATGTGTTTATCCTAGTGACCAGGAGGCTGGAAGGAACTTGATGTTCCATCCCCAGCCCCCATCCCCCTCCTCCACAGGAGTCTTGAAGGTGACACATGGGCTAATGCTTTCACTGTCAGATTAATGCTAAAATATTTAAGATCCCCAGTGCCGAAGCTGGATACAGCACCGTCATTTTTCATCAGGAAAGCCCCACAGGCAGCAGTGATTTGGCTGTTTGCATATAATCCGTTTATCAATATTGTTGAAATAATGGTATGAGAAATCTAACGCTGAAAGATCTGATTTAATAGCAGAGGTGATTAATTTAAAAGAGGATTGAGCTGCTCAGCCATGAAATAAATATCAAGAAAAGAACCAGGGTGTACATGTCTATTTAAAGCTTCAGTGTCCTCTTTTCCCCTCTCCTTTTTTCTTCTTTTCCTTTCCTTCTCTCCCCACCCCACCCCTCATCCACCCTGGTACTATCCTCCACCCTCTCATCATCAAAACCCAACCATCTTTGTTCCACTTCCAAAAGGAAAGTTGAGGCCAAGCTGTTGGATCATTTGATCTTGTCTGCCTAAAGGAACCTTGAAGGAATCCACCAATTCATGACTCAGTGCTATGCTAGAAAGTAAATAGCGAAGACCCTGGCAATGAAACCCTCCAAGGTGGAAGTATTTCAATTGGCCAATGAGTTGTGATAAACAGCAAATTAAGGAGTGTTTCTCCCTGTATAGACAAAGCAGCACGCATGGTCTCAGGCCTCAAGTCACAGGTTTGAGTGGGGCCTCCAGAAGTCTACAGATCATTTGGGGCCTCTAAAAGGGACCAGGGACACCATCTGCTTATTAAAGATATTAAAAATTCATGATTATCAAAGATAAAATGGTTTGCCATTTCCTTCTCCAGCTTATTTTACAGAAGAGGAAACGGAGGCAAACAGGGTTAAGTGACTTACCCAAAGTCATACAGTTCATAACTGTCTGAGGTCAGAGTTGAACTCAGAAAGATGAGTCTTTATGATTCCAGCCCTGGCACTCTTATCTGTTCTATCTAGGCATGCCACCTACCTGCCCCTTTTTTGAAAAATGCACACTAACTTATTAAAGCTAACCCTAAATTTGTGTTTATTAAAGCCTAACGCTGCACTGTGATTTTTGGAACAGTTAGTATATAGATAAAATAAATATTTACAAAGCAGGTAAAAGGTGATTGGGGGAGACTGGTATGGTACTTGTAGCTGAGGATTCTGGGAAGAGTCCCTTCCAGCTAGCTCTAATTCTGGAATCCTGTGATGAGGTAAGAAGGAGAAAAGAGTGATTCCTGCTATGATTTGCTAAGAGATAGAGAAGAGAGCCAGCCTGGAATGCAGCAGGACCCAGGTTTGCTGGCAGTGGTTTATCTGTTTCCTACCTGAGTCTTTTCAGCAAACAGCACCTCAGTCCCCTTAACCAATAACCTGCCTATAAGGAGAAAACAGGCATCCTAAGAAGAAAGGTTTCATGCCCCTTAAGCAAAATGTCTTAGGAAAACAGCAGCTTACTCTCTGAAGATGGCAAAATAGAGAGCATTCTCCATTCTGGAAAATAATAGCCAATACTTCGATACAGCACTTTCAGGTTTACAAATCACTTTACATATTTTGTTTTCTCTTTTGATTATCACATCAACTCTTCGAGGTAGGTGCAATTACTGTCCCAATTTTACAAATGAGGAAACTCAGGCTAGGAAAGTGAAGTGATTTGTCTAGAATCACTCAGCTAATAGGTGTCTGAGACAGGATTTGAACTCAGGTTTTTCTGACTCCATGTCTAGCGCCCTGTATGTACAATGCCACCTAACTTCACCGATGGGTTATATATCTAGAGTTTGTTCTTGGGAAAACATCCCCAGGACAGTAGAGCTTATGGTGTGGACACAGACTTCTCATGCTCCACTCTGGGTGGGGGTCTAATGGATTATGTGCTTCCCAAAGGCAACCTCAAGGTTGAACTTTCTCCCCCAACGAACCATCCCCCGCTTAAGTAACCTGCTGGCTTTTGCCTGGTACGGGGTGCTTTGCCTTCATAGCTGTCGCCCTCTCCCTCGGGAGTAAGCATTACTAATACCTTGGCCTCCCACTGTCAATAACTCTAAAGTAAAGTACATCCATTGTAAGCTCCCCAAATGTCAGAGCCAAGCAGGGGCTCTGGGGTTTCCAGTTAGCACCTGGCATTTACTCTGCCGATTCAAAAAGAGTGCATGGTCTTTGGGGCCTTAGCTGACCGCATTCAGGTTAATTGTGTGTAAACTGACAGCCCCGCTCTCCATAGCCACCAGAGAAAGATACCCATACCTCAGGTCCAGGGCCTTATTGGAGATGAGATCTGGAGCTTGTTCCAAAAAAGAAAGCAAAAAGCCAGACTCATTACCCTGCCATCCCCATCCACCTGCTTCCTGTATCTAATTTGAAAAGAATAAAGAGCCAAGCTTCATTAACATGACTTTCTCCTGTTTATATATGTGTTCAAGGCTACCCAAACTTCGTGGCGACATATGGCCGAGGCTATCCTGGATTTGCTCCAAGCTACAGCTATCAGTTTCCAGGTGAGTACCTTTGTGTCACCCATGACATTGAAAACCTGATAGGTTTGGAGGGAGATAGGAAAATCCAGAATAGGATCTGACTCATGCAAAAAAAGAAAATCCACATAAAAAAAAAGATAAACTCATCCTCAGTATCAGGACTCAGATAAGAAATTGGGATTAATTTTTCTGATGAGCTAATTTGGTTAACTAATGTATGTTAATTGGGGCTGGTTATTTGAAAATGGAAGTTTTTAAGAAAAAAGGGAAAGATTAAACAGCAGAAATCCTGGAAGACGGAGGTCTCCTTCTGATCACTCTTCTTTTTTCTGAAATGTGTTGTAAGTTATGTCTCATTAGGGATTTAACTCTGGGGGCTCTGGGATTTATTCCACCCACCATGGCTGCTCTCCTCCTCCCCACCATGTGTCTGAAGTTGAATGTGTTGGCGTCTTCCTCCCCATCCTCCTCCCCCTTCCCAGACTGCTTCATTCCTAACAGCTCTGAATTGGATGTTCTTTTCCTGTGTGTTGGTGGGTTTCTTTTTTTATGATTGTTGGTGTTTGCTTTCCATTGTAGGGTGTTTTCCTACCTCTCTCCCTCTGTGTGGGTGTCAGACTTGCTGCATCGTGATTTCCATTCAGTCACAGTCTACGAGGACTGCTCTCTCCAGCCCCAGACTCTTGCCGTCATTTGGCAGGCTAGCCTGGGATTGGAAACTCCCCCAGGGCGCTGGGAAGGCAGCCTGGAATTGGGAGGCAGTGTGGTGGGGTTGGAGAGAGAGTCTCTCTCCACAAGGGGAAATTCTTGGCTTGGAATCGAGCTATTTCCTGAAGAGTCATAAGGAAGGTCTTCAAAGCAGAGCCTTGGACCTCTCTGTGTTTCTATTCGTCGGCCAGAGGCAGGAAGTTACTGTGAAAAGCTGGGCCCTGGGATAGATTTTACACCTGACTGATTAGGAGGCAGCCAGTCTTATCGGGAGCTTTATCTGCCTTCAGTCACCTAGAACCAGGTGGATGCAGGCACTGGCTCCTGGGCTCAATTATAAAGCCTGAAGAAAATGAAGATGTGGCAGGCTGTTAGCCCTAGAGATAAGGGTAGGAGAACCAGTATGATAGAGTGGGAATAAGACTGGCTCTGGAGTTACAGGTTCTGGATTGAAATCCCACCTTTATCACTTGTGTGACTTTGGACAAGGCACCCGCCTTTCCTGGGCTTCAGTTCCCCCATTTTTACAATGGCTCAGTATCAGAGATCCTACATCTCTGATACTATGGACCAAAGATGTGTCTTTATCTCAATGTTTGACTAAGCTTGGGAGGCAGGACATTCATATGAATGGAAAGGAGGTTAGGGTGGATTTAAAAGGTGGTCTGCCTTACTACCACAGGCAGGCTAGACTTTTTCCCGTAAGATTTTTGGGGTGGAACAAGGTCAGAGGAGTCCAGAGTGGAGGCTTCCACTTCCAGCTTCACTCTTCTCTGGCTTCCCCTGGTTCCAAGACATTTTTCTACCTGGGGATCATTGGTTACTCTAGATTACTCTGAGGACTCCTTGCCCCAAGTTTCTCTGCGACAGATGAGCATTGGAGAGTGGAGGAGCCTAGCATACCTGCTTCAAGGTGGCTGCCCCTTGGCTCAAAGGAAGGATGGGTAGGAAAAATACCATAACCCTGGGGTGAAGAGTAAGTGTAGCTAGGCTTAAAAAGGTGAGGGGAAGCACAGAAGAGCCATCATCATCATGATTATCATCATCATCATCATCATCATCACCACCACCCCCCCCCACACACATATACACACACACCAAACTTCATATTTACCTGTTAACACTACAATTTTCATTCTTCCTTCTCAGCCTATGAGGTGATAGAGCAAGGGGAGACATCATGTCTCCTCCTTGCCTCCCTCCCCACTGTGCCCCCATAAGGCTTTTTTGGGGGGTCTGGAATGAGCATGTGGTTCCAAGGTCCAGCTGTCCTAATCCTGATGTTTTGTGGATTTGGGCATCCTGCCCACTGCCCTTTTGATAACTGCATCACTCATTCCTTCCCCTCGTGGGGCACTGTTCCCAAAGGAATGTTTTATTTTAATTGAACCATTTTGGGGATGTGGGGAGATAAGGTCTTCTCTGTTTCCCTTCTCTACCTCTCCAACCACCCCACCAGCCTCCATTAAACCCTCCAAAATCAACATATCACCATCCCCACCAGGTATCATATTAGAGAACCTCTAACAGACCAGTGTGAATCCTAAATAACCATGCCAGGGTCTCTCCAAGAAAGATACTCGTCCCTTGGAGGAAAGAGCCAATGAGAAGGAGGATAGGAAGAAAAGGCAGCACCATATGCGCTGCACTCACCATAATGAAAGAGGCACCCTGTGGCCTCGAGGGGCAGATGTTGGGGTCATCGTGTACCAAGCCTGGGATGCTTGCAACCATCAGTATTGTTCCCTCTCCTAATGCAATCCAGAGTCTCTAGATGGCATTGATGGGTTAGGTATTTGGCCTAGGCAAGCTGCTATCTATGAGCCTCTGGTCAAATTCATGTCACTTGCTTGTTGGCATTAAACAGTTTTTACCACGTCTCTCCTCCCATCTCTGGCCTTCTCACCCTACAAAATCAGTAAACAAAGAACAGTTATATCTCTGAAAATCCATCTATCTTCACCTAAGCACAGAAGACCCATGGCTACTGGCTGGGGCTGGGTCAGATTGGACCCAACAAGGTTACCCAAGAGGGACCGTTCAGCAACCACAGGACAGGGAAAGACTAACCCATGGGAGAAGATGATTCCCATTCCCTGACTATCTGTACCTTGAGTAAGAGGTAGCCATTTCACACCTGCACCCTTAGTCCCACTCTCTCCCCTTGCTTAACTCCTCCTGGCCTTCAATTCTTTGGGACCCAGATGTTACTGAGTCAGCCCCTAAATGGGGAACACAGGTGCAGCCAGTTTAATTCAGACAATGTTCCTCAGAAAGCCAGATTGGTTTTTGTTTTTAGCGTTTGAGAACACTGCATCAGTGGAAGCATGGACTTATTTTGATTTGGGCCAATAAATTTTTAAAATTTGAAAGGCGTTTGAAAACCCTGTTCTCTGGGGGGGGGGGGGGAGTTCTGTCTCAGTCCTTCCTAGGACTTAATTCTCAACTATGGGAGGGGATATGACCACAGAACTATGAGACTTTATAACATCTGTCTCATGCCTTGGAGTCAATAAGGATTCTACCAAGTGTTTTTGGAATTGGAGGTGTGGGGAAATGATATGGAGCCAAAACAGAGAGGACATGGGGGTAATGCAGCCCAAGTCTCCCCAATCACTCTCACTCATTGGGCAGCCGATTCTCTCCTCCCGTTTCCAGTCCCACATCTTGGCTCTTGGCCTCTATAACTCATCCAGGACAATTCTCAGAATTCTGGCAGGGTGTCTCCGTCATGCTGCCTCCAATTATCCTCTCCTTGTGGTCATCCATTCCCTTTCAGTGTCGACCCTGTGTCCCCCAGCACATCTCACCTCCCAGAGTTCTCGTTGGTCCCCGCTACAATAGATTTGCTTTGTAGATCCCTCTTGGAGCATATTTGTGATGTTATAATCCTAGAAATGAGCAAGGAGCAAGTTAGAACAAGCCCACTGTAGGCCAGCATCACAGGCAGTTTGCTAAAACCCACTTTCCCTCATAGAATATGTACTTTGGATGCAAAATCCCCCTTTGATAGGAGAATGTGACCTGGTCTGTTTAAAAAACCAGAATGTCTTCTTGTCTACGACTAGTCAACCTAGAATCGTTCATTTCCACTGGAAACTGAAAGCTGGGGACCTGGATTTTATTTTTACCTCAATGCTTTAATTCTGTTGTGTCATCTTAGGAATGTTACTAACCTTTCTGGACTACCATTCATCCTGTCAAATTCAGAGATTAGTAATACTTATCCCACTTCACCTCCGTGAACCTATCCAGAGCTCTTTGACAAATTGGTGCCCCATATCATTTGTGCAATCTGTGGCAATAGGTCGAAGCCCTTTCCTAGGAATGAAGAATGTAATTTAATCACTTGGATACCTGTTCTGTCATTCCTTGAAGTAAGATTTGCACCCCCACCCCCAGACCTTTATAGCTCAGTGTTTGTCTGGTTTTATTATTATTATCATTAATCTTTCCTTATTCTTTTGTTTTCTTTCTCCCCCCCCTCCACCCTAGCACTTATCTTTTCCATTTAAAATATTAATTTCTGTTCTTATTTCGCTTTGCAGACTATTTGCTGATATCACAAGACATAATTTTTATCAACTAGTTCTTAAAGAGGCATAACAAATTGGGGTTTACTACTATTGTTAATGGGAGAGAGAGAGAGAGACAGAGAAGGCCTGGGTGACCATTGTTGTAATCAACGAAACCCTCTCTGTCCTATCTGGCTATGCTTTGAATAAACTTTTTTTTATTTCCTGTTTCAAAAAATGACTCCATGACTTCATTAGGTCACTCTCCATGTTCTGTTCTTTGTTGTGTTTTGTTTTTCCAATGTTGTTAGCCTCTTCTCATCATGTTTGCTTCTTGTATGCTTGGTGAGTGTCTGCTTGCATGGTAACCTATGACAGACCCCAGAGGAAGCTTGTCACAACTTCTCCAAGCCCACCGGAGTTGCACTGATTTCTCCAGTAGCCCATCTGGGGCTTCTCATGGCTACATAGCACATTAACAGTGGGTATTGGGGGGAGCTGATTTCTTCGTTTTCAGACTGTTGGGCAATACAAAGAGGGAATATAATTATCCTCTCCAAGATGCACAATTCTATTCCACAAAAATTAATCTAGGGAACTTCCAAGTGTGTAATTATCTGATCAATCTCTCTTTGGATCCAGTCCTTTGATGGCTAATGCTGTAATCACATCTCTTCCCCAAATGGGAAACCTGGATAAACCAACAGCACCTGGATGCCCTCAGAATGAGGGTCACATAGAGAATGAGCAGAGCTGAATTGTCACCCTCATCTAATTTGGGGCTGTGATTTCCTTTCTGGTACCACCGGGTCCAAGACAATCGTCCTCTTGGTTTCCCTGGGCATGATGGGGTTAGGTGCCCCATCATCAGCCTAACCAGGTCCAAAGTGGCTCATCCCTTGCCCCAACACTCCCTTTAATAGAACAAGGCTAGGAAATAAGAGACTCAGGTTATAACTATGTAAATGAGGAATGATACCATCCAAAGGGTATTTATTGGTTCTGAAGTCAAGAATTGACTCCAAATACTGCCTCTGACACTTACTATGTTCTTAATCTTGGACAAATCACTTAAACTCCATGGGCCTCAGTTTTCTTATCTGTAAAATGAGTGGATGGGATTGGATGCCCTCTGAGATCCCTTCCAACTCTCTCTATATGATAATAATCAGTCACTATAAACTTTGACCTGCCAGTCTCATATGGCTTGGTATCACTTCCTTCAAGACCTCAGTTTCCTCTGCAAATGAGGGAATTGAGACTAGATAGTCCATAAAGTTCTCTCCAAAGAGTTA
The DNA here is from genome assembly GCF_028583685.1 of Petaurus breviceps papuanus. Lineage (NCBI taxonomy): Eukaryota > Metazoa > Chordata > Mammalia > Diprotodontia > Petauridae > Petaurus > Petaurus breviceps. Next base: position 1,311,671 of record NW_027187335.1, on the reverse strand, counting down.
ATAGAATTAACTAACCCAACCTAAAGGTAGGTAGAAGGGTTCTGATAAATCAGCTGGTCTAACCCTCTCATTGTATATAAAGAAACGGAGGATCAAAGATATTTGCTTAAAGTCACATAGTAGCAGTGTAGAGATTCAAACCTAGGTCCATGGCTTAGTACCATGCTGTTTTGTTTTGTTTTTAAAGCAGTCGGGGTTAAGTAACTTGCTCAAGGTTACACAGCCAGTTATTTCTGGGTGTGGTGCTGAGTATCTGAGCCCGGGATTCAATCCAGGTCATCCCGACACTGGAGCCAGTGCTCTTACTCGCTGTGCTACCTGGCCACCCCTAGTACCATGCTGTTTTGCTGTTATTGCTGAGTTGTGTCCAACTCTTTGTGACCACATTTGTAGCTTCCTTGGCAGAGATGCTAGAGTAGTTCGCCATTTACTTCTGCAGCTCATTTTACAGATGAGGAAACTGAGGCAAGTAAGGTTAAATGACTTCTCCAGGGTCACGCAGTTAGTGTCTGAGGACAGATTTGAACTCAGGAAGTTGAGTCTTCCATATTTCCAGCCCTGTGCTCTCTCCACCTAGCTGTCCTCAGAGCCATGCTTACTGCTACTCAATCAGTATAATCTGGTAGATGCTACTCCCTTCCCAACCCCTGATATCTATCCCTTTTTTATCAGCCACTTAGTTCCCTTGGGCCCTCCTTTTCAAAGTACTTAAGTTTGTGAGAAGTGAGCTACAAGCTTGCATTGGGATTGTGCTGTTTGGTATTTGTTAATCAATGTGTTTGGGTATGGGTGTCCCAGATGCTCCACACAGGCAGCCCTGCTAATCATTTCATTAAAGATGCTTGATGCCCTAACTGGTTGGCTTCCTTTTATTTTCCTTCAGGCAGTGGGTTTCCTTATTATTACTTTTATTATTCTTTTTTTTAATCTGTATGGATGCTTCCAACCTCCTTCCTCCATTTTGTTTCGCTATGAATTGCTTTGTGTTGGTGAACTTATCCTAGGACTCCTGACTTTGCAAACATTTTTAGCCATTGTGAATTTTTTCGTTTTTGTAAATAGGTCATCTGTGCTACTCCCTAATGACATTTTTTTTCCTGTAAGCAACTGAGGTAGAAAAATAAATTGTTTACCACAGACATGCTGTGTGCTGCTCTCTCTTAGCTTTGCAGTTTCCTAGTCTTGCTATGGGGAAGGTGAAAGCACCAAATAACCAGTACCAATGACAGCTGGATTTTAAAAATTGTAAAAATGTTCCAGTTCCCCCTGTGTGCACACTTCTGCCTTGCATGTCCTCTTGGCTTGGGGGGGCACAGGATTTCTAGGAATGCATCCTGTCCTTGTGTGCCTAGACTGCAGAGCATCTGCATCTGATGGCTCGACTGCGATCCTGCTTAGTCGTTCCTCTCCTCTTCAGGCACTCTCTCCCTCAGGCACCAGCCACCATCAGAGTACCCAGAGCCATCTGGTCCTCTCCAAGGTTATGTGCCAGGGTCCCCATAGTTGGTTCCTAAAGGGTTGGGTTAGTGCTGGGAATGATCTGATTCTCTATATTGGACCCCAGAGTTGTAGTGACTTTCCAAAACTATGGAGAGAAATGGGGCTGGATGAAGAAGCAGAACATTCTGAGGTCACCCATCATGGTGGGGGAAAGCCAACAATGGGCAGTCCTTTCTTAGAGCACTAGATTTGGAGGCAGAGGCCTAGGTGCCAGTTCTGCCTCTTTTCTCTTACCAGCTGAACAACCTTGAGCCATTTATTTAGCTCAACACAACCTTGTTTTCCTCTGTAAAATAACTGGGTTGAATTAGATGGTGCCTAAGGGCCCTTCTAAGCTAAATTCTGCCTTTGATCTTAAAACACTGCTCTTTCTTATTCCTTTCTTTGCCTCCTGACTTCACCTTCTACCAACATGCCCTTTTCCTTTCCCCTCCCCCCATGCTTCCCAAACCTTCCCCCCCCCTTTTGTTCTTTCTCTTCTTCACCCTAAGCTTCAGACCCTTTATTCATCCCCTTTCTCTCCCAAAAACTCAGGGGAAAGGAAGGAGTGGGAGCGGATCCTCATCCCCAGGTCCTAGGACTCTGGTCAGAGAATGAGTCTGAGTCATTCTAAGGAGTGTAGCCCAGAACCTCTTGACCTCATTATCCTCTCAACAGACATTACCATTTTGGGGGCAAGCAGTGGGGCCAAACACAGAGCCTAAAGCTATTTTTTTCCAGGATGGTTTGACTTGAAATGTGATCCTGGGTTTTCCAGTTGACGTTCCTACACAAATCTACCCTCTAGCCTAATGAACATTTCTTGATGCTGGGTGCACTCACCATCTTCATATCTGTCCATTTGTCCATGTTTCCAAGTACAAATGAGACCCTGAGGAATGACTCAATAAACCCTATTCCCACTAGTGGGAAAGTAGCTCAACCCTGTGCCTCATCAGTGATGGGTGAAAAGCCTTATCTGGGGTTTCAGATGAACTCTACTGGATCTGTTTCATCATGGGGTATATCTCTTGGATATGAGGGGTCTACAGAGCTCCTTACAGAGTGATAGAATAGAAAGAACCCCAGATTTAGAGTCCAGAGAACCTGGGTTCAAATCCTAACTCTGCTACTCACTACCTATGTGATGCTGAAAATGTCAGTCCTAAGAGAGGCAGCATGGTGAAACACCTGGCCTTGAGTCCTGCCTCTTTCATTTAGTATCTGCATAACCTTGGGAAAGTCACTTCACTGACCTTGGGAAAGTAGTTTAACTAAGAGGCCATCTCTTGTTCTCAGTTCTCTCAAATGAATGGATCAGACTAGATGAATTATTAAAGTGCCTTCTAGCTATAAATCTTCTGGTCCCTATCTTTTGTTCTATGGGATAATAATAATTGATAATAATAATATTTCTAAGCCTTAATCCTTCCTCTTGCTTAAACTTAACCCCCATTCCTTTAGCTCTGATTCTCAGTGGGAATGCCAAACAGCTTCAGGTGATGAACTTGTAATTAGGATCCACTTGGATCCTGACTGACTTACTAGCTGCTGTGATCCTGGGCAAATAATGTAACTGCTCAGCCTCACTTTCTTAATTTGCCAAATGGGAATTATGATAGCCCCTCCCTCAAAGGGCAGTTGTGGAGCTCAAATGATATATTGTGTATAAAGCTATTTATAAGCTATAAAATACACATGTTGTTGTTTAGTTATTTTCAGTTGTGTCTGGCTCTTTGTGACTCCCATTTGGCAAAGATACTGGGGTGGCTTGCCATTTCCTTTTCATTTCACAAATGAAGAAACTGAGGCAGACAGAGTAAAGTGATTTGTCCAGGGTCTCACAACTAACACACACACACATACACCCCTAGCAATTACTGCAAAATTAGGCAAAGATTTTTCTACTTCCACCTTCTCCAGGTGAAGCATTTAGTATTATTATTATTATTAAATCAAAAAAGCATTTCTTAAGTACTTAACTGTGTGCCAGGAACTAGTCTAAGTGCTGAGGATACAGAGAAAAATAAAAAATAGAGAGGCACACAGATCATTCCAGCGCTTTTTAACTCTAGAACCATAGAATGTCAGACCCAGAGGAACCTTAATCTACCCCTCCCCCCCACCTGTCATTTGGGTGAACATTTAACTTCTAGGTTTTCTGCTTCCCCAGGGTTTGGCAAACTATGTCTCAAGGGCTAAATTCTGCTGGCATCCTATTTCTCTATAGCCCTCTAAATAAGGATAGTTTTTACATTTTTAAATAAAATAAAACTTTATTGAAAAGTTTATCAAAACCCTTATTAGCTCACAGGTCTGTACAAAAACAGGCACAAGGGGCCATAGTTTGCCAGTCCCCATTCTGGCCCATTGGCTCCAGAACTGCCTCTATCATTCATCTCATGAAAAAAACCAAGGAATTTTCTGGGCAGTCATGGTTCCTGTGCCTGAAATATTCTATCAGTCAATCAGTCGGTATTTATTGTTCACAGACTGTGTGCCAGGCTGTGGTGATGACTATTTCTCTTCTGGATCCTATTCTGGATCATGGTTGGGCCCAGGAGTGCCACTAGCTCTTGTATGGTGGCCTAATACTCCCTTGCATAGGGACGCTGGCTTTCTCTTCAATCTAAAGATTTCCCAGTTGGGTTCCCAGAGTGTATGTACATGCACATCCGTATATACATGAATATGGTGTAATTCTGCATGTATAATGGAAAAGGCAGGGAATTTTAATTCAGAGAACAAGGGTTCAAAACCCCAGCTCTCTATTTACTACCAGCATCTTCTCGGACAGGTCACTTAATTTCTCTTATACTCAGTTTCTTCAAGTTTAAATTAAGGGGGTTGAATTCAGTGACCGCTAAGGTCCTTTCTAGCAATATATGTATGAATACATGATTCTATGAACTGCATATATTGCCATGTAAAGATACATGGGATAGTAGCCCTCTAAATATTAGTGAACAACAGACTTGTCATGGACCCCTAAGAAGACTATAGCAATCTCCTTAAGGACAATTTTTTATCCTGACAAAATGGCTTACACTTAGTAGATGCTTAATAAATGTTTGTAGAATTATCAGCAACCCCTCATAATGAATACATCAATGCATGAAAAACTTCAGCCATCTCTTGTACATCTTCTGCTTTATAATTATACCTGGCCAGATTTTTTTTTAAATCACCAACTGCTTCCCCCTTTAATATAACAGCACGTATTCAGTGAATCCACCTTGATATGAATATTTGTTTATCACAGGAATTGTTAACTTCCTTTTGTATCATGGACACCTTGAGCAGTCTGGTGAAGTCTGTGGATTCCTTCTCAGAAAAATGTTTTTAAATGTATAAAATCAAATACACGGGATTACAAATGAAATCAATTATATTGAAATGCAGCTATCAAAAATATTTTTAAAAACGTTCACAGACGCAGGCTAAGAACCCCTGATTTGTCAGGAGGATGGTAGACCTGCTGCTTGCAAAGGAAAAGAATCATCTATTGCCTTCTAAAGCCAAATGTAAATAATTTAAGAATTATCTACTGTTGGGGATTTTCTTTGCCCCTGCTCTTCCCAAGTGGAAGGAAATTTTATAGGCTTAGCTTTTTGGGTCGATGTGCTTTTCCTTGGGAAAGTTCACCAGTAAGATAAAGAAAGGTGTGAGAAGTAGACATAGTAAGAGAGGAAGTGAGTGGTAGAAGATGGGAAGAGAGCAAGAGGTGATAATTGGAGATAAACTTCTCACCCCAGCCCTGCCACCTACTCCCTGTGTGACTAAAGCAGTCTGGGGGCCTCAGTTTCCTCATTTGGCTGAGAGAGATGATAATATCCATCTCACAAATAATGCCTCATAGGGTTCTCATGGGGGCAGCTAGGTGGTTCAGTGCATAGAGCACTGGCCTCGAAATCAGAAAGACTCAACTCTGTGACTTCAAATCTGGCCTCAGACACTTATTAACTCTGTGACCCTGGGCAAATTGCTTAACCCTGTTTGCCTCAAGTTTCCTCATCTATAAAATAAGCTGGAGAAAGAAATGGCAAACTACTCAAGTATCTCTGGCAAGAAAATCCCAAATGGGGTCACGAAGAATCAGACATGACCAAAATGACCAAACAACAACAAAAAGCTTCTTATGACAGTTAACTGAGATGAGATTGAGGCAGTCAGTAAAACATTCATGAACTTAACCCCAATTGTCTCCTAAAGGAAATAAATAGATAAGTGAATAAATGAATGAATGAATGAATAAAAAGGGGCACAGCAGATAGAACACTGGTCCTGGAGTCGTCAGGAGGATTTGAGTTCAAATTCGTCTTCAGACACTAGCTATGACCCTGGGCAAGTCACTTAACCTCGATTGCCTCCTTAAAAGAAAACAAACCATTCATGAAATACCTACTATGTACCAGCCAAAAATGCGCCGTGATTATGAAAGGGATATGATGAGACAGAGCCGTGTAGCTGAAAGAGTGCTGGAGGGTCAAATAACCTGTATTCGTGTCTCAGCATTGCTTCCTCAATGCATTGTGAACAGAGCATCGGAGGTCTGGAAGCAGTCATGTAGGCCAAGCCCCTCACTTGAAAGACAGGGAGATTAAGGCTCAGAGAGAACTGTGGACTTGGAGGCAGAAGACTTGTCTTTGAGTCCTCTGCTGTTCTCTCTGAGCTTCATTTCATCATGGGACCATGGATGGAAAGCATGTTGACCCCGGAGTCAGTGGGCTGTGCTTAAACCCGTCCTCCACCCTGCATCACCTGGGTCACCTTGCACTAGTTTTCTTTCTTTTCTTTTGTTTTTGGACCATACAATTTATTACTTTATTAACAGCTTATCCTTAACGCTAGTTTTCTTTAAATAATAAAATAAAAATAAACAGGTTAGACTTAATGGTCCAACTTAAAGGGAATATTAATAGACTGTCTTAGAGGGTTGTGAGGAAAGCATTCTGTAAACTGTAAAATATAGGTGTATATATACATATATGTGTGTTAATATACACATATGTGTGTACATTTGTATTCATATTTACATACTGTTGTCATTATTAGGAAAGAATTCTATAAACTATATGTGTGTATGTGTGTTATGCATTTACACACATGTACACACATGAATGCATTTATATACTTACTGTTGTCATTATAAGAAACAGCAGATCTAATGTCATATACAAAAAGGCAACCTCGGAGTCAGAAAAACCTAGTTTTAAGTCACAACTCTTATAACATACTAGCTATGTGACCCTGGGAAGATCACTTAACCTCTCAGTGCCTCATATAGCTAAGATTATAAGTTTAGATGAGACACCTGTTATGCATTGGTGGAGGGAATTTCCACCCTGGAAGCTACCCACACTGATCTGTTGCCCCTCCCAAAAAAGGATACTCACTGATTGCCATACGACAAAGTCCAATGAGAGAGATCTCATTGTGGCTTTTTCTTTTTCTCTCACCATTTGCTAAGAGATTTAGTTCTGATTTAATGCCCTGCCCTCCACAGCACTGACCATCACCCTACTCTATTTAAAATGGCAGCAGGGGCTTCCTGGCTCACACAGTTTTACAAAATCCATAATAAGTCTGCCAGCATGAACTTAATTACTCTTCTTCAAGGCCTTCACTTTTAATTTCCATCAGCAAAAGCAAATGACACATCTAGACCTTTTAAAAATAAATAAATAAGTCGCTCAAGAGTGTGTGTCTGTTGACTGAAGGTGAGAAGTGGCGCTAGGCCTGTGAGAACACCAGGGTCCCTCTAAGGCAAGGGAGGACCAGAAGCTTTTCAAGCCAAGAGGCAAACAGTATTTGCTTCTGTCACCTCCTTCTCCTGGAACTAAAGATGGGGACCTCAGCAACCATAGAACTCCTCCCATTCCTCAGCCAGGTTCATTTGTTAGTGATATGAGCCAGGAGGCAGGGAGCTCATGGCCAGGAGGATCTCCTTGACAACTGGTCTTTGGCACCTTCTCTCCCTTTCTTGTCTAACCTGGACCATGCCCAGAGAACCCTATATCTGTCCTCTCCTTTATAGCTATTGGATTAGTGAGACTCCTCCAAGTAAACCTTCCCTCCCTTCTCATGTGCCTCCTAGCTCTAATCTTTGAATCTCCTCTTCACCCCCCCCAAAAGGGTAAATGCGGAAGTATCTCATCTTTCACCCCAACTTTAGATATGTGCCCCACCCAGTCATTTCAACAACCATTTATTATGGACCTCCCATGGTCTGAGGGGCAGTGTGCAGTGATGGATAAAGAGCTGGCCTCAGAGCCAGGAAGATCTGGGTTCAAGACCCGCCTCCGACACAGACTGACTCTGTGTCTGTGGGCAAGTAGTTTAACAGCTCAGTAGTCTAGACAACTGCCTATAAGTGGCAGAGAAGATGGAGGCTAGAGGGAATTTTCTCCACTGGGAGACCCCTCAGTCAATGCAATTAAAGATCCAGTTCCTGTCTTTATCAGACCCTGCTGTGTTTTAGACACTGTACTGGAATATCTCCCCTCAAAGAGCTTATATTCCAATAGGAAGGAAATAACATCTAAGTATGTACGTGTATGTGTGTATGCATACACACATACACTGACATACACATACACATTATATATACACATACATCAAGCGAGATAACATAAAGTGCTTTGCAAACCTGAAAGCACTATGTAAATGTCAGCTATTGTCATTAGCATTAAATATAAAGTCATTTAGGGGAGGAAGGAGCCCACTGACCTTTGGAGTCTAGAAAGGCCTCCCCTAATAAGCATCCACTGAAAGGCATCTCAACAAGAGCTAGGGAGTGCCAGAAGCAAAGGTGAGGAGGGAATCATTCCAGGCATGGGGAGACAGCCTGTAGAAGGCAGGGAGATGGAAGGTGGGTTAGAACAGACAGAGAATAGGACATCCGAGCCATTCTGTCCCTCTTGGCAGTCGGAGGACTTGTAGAGACATTTCCCTGCTCTTTGCTGAGCACAGAAGCATCTGTTAGACGCTTATCCCCCCAACCCCTTCCACTTTGAGTAGGCCACAGTTGGAACAGCTGGGAAATTCAACAAGAATAATTGTTTGGGGAAGCAGAAGAGGCCAAAACAAAAACGAGCTTACGAAGGAGAAAACAGGATTACCTTCAGACTGCAGGAGACAATTCAGGTCCTTGTAAATTTGCTTTGGGCATGAGCAGGCCCCAGCCCTCCTGGAGGATCTGTAAAGAACCATGTTAGTGGATAGTATGTGGTTTATGGAAACAAATAAACAGAGATTATCAGTTCCGTTGGATGATACTGAGCTCAGGCTTTCCAGGGGCTTAAAGAGAGCCGAGAGAGATGCTATATCCTTGAATCCAAAGCTTTGTGGGAAGTTACAATAGTCGAGTTTTCCTGAGCAAGTGCAAGTCAGTGAAAAGATAGCTTGCTTCCAATGGTCTCATTACTTTGGTGAAATCGATCTGTTATTTTGGAGAGGAGCTGTGGCCTGGGACACCAACACTCACCTCAGGCTAGGCACAGTAGCTATGGGACTTTCAACAAGTCTCAATAAATTATGAAGGGTCAATCCAATTAAATAATCATTTATTAATATAAAGCCCTGTGTTAGGCTCTAGGGATACAAAAAAATTAAATACAGCCCATACCTTCAAGGAACTTATATTCTGCTGGGGAGCATTAATAATTAATGCTACAAATACTAAATTAATTAAAATGAATGCTACAAATAATAATAGTAAACTTATATAAATCGCTCCCAACTCAACATTTATGGTACAGTGAAAAGAACATTGACTCACCAGAGGACCTGGGTTCAAATCCTACCTCTCATGCTTACTCCCTGTGTGGCCTTTGTCAAATCCTTCAAACTCTTTGTACCTTATTTTCCTCATTTGTAAAATGAGGGAGTTGGACTAAAATGGTTTCTGAGGTTCTTTCCAGATCTATGATCCTATAAACCTCTATGAGTAATATTTTTCTTAGCACTGATGATGATGATTATAATAAAAATACTTGCTATATGTCACTTCTCCAACTATTTTATAATTTCTCTTTATGATATCCCATTGAGTTGGCCATATGTCATCTGGATTTTGTGGACTGGGGAGGTTGAGGCCCATGGATCATAAAGTCTTATTTCATGGGATGTATATGTATTGAATTTCATGGAAAGGACCTCAGAAGCCACTTAGTCCAATATCCCCCTCCCCTATTTGTTGTTCAGTCATTTTTCAGTCATGTCCAACTCTGTGACCCCATTTGGGGTTTTTCTTGGTAGAGATACTTGCCATTTCCTTCTCCAGCTTATTTTACAAATGAGGAAACTGAGTCCAACAGGGTTAAGTGACTTGCCCAGGGTCACACAGCTAGTAAGTGTCTTAAGACTGGATTTGAGCTCAAGAAGATGAGTCTTCCTGACTCCAGGATAGGTGCTCTATCCATTGCACCATCTGGCTCTTTAGATGTCTAGTCAAGTCATCAACCATTTATCTATCATCTACTATGCCTAGGCACTGTGCTAAACTCTGGAGATAATGAAGACAAATGAAAACAAGTCCCGTCCTCAAAGAGCTTACAGTCTAAGGGGCAGACAAGATGCAAACAATGTGGCACAAACATGAGATAATCTCAGAGGGAATGTCCTAGCATTAAGAAGAGTAGGAAGGCTTCTTGCAGAGGGTTAAAGTTGCGAGGACATATTAGGCTTTGCTGGAAAGGAAGACTAGGTCAGTATTTAGACTGTCCCCATCCTGCCATCTTCCCTAGTGGGGTCTGTATCAGGAGTAGGAAAGTGAGCACAAAGCTAGCCAAAGGCACCCTTCTTCTGTGGAGAAGAGAGAGGGAGAGAAGGAGGAAGAGAGAAGGAAGCCAGATGAAAGGGATGCTGAGAATATGCCTGTTGCCAGTAGCCCATGAGTCGCCTCATCCGACCAGCCCTAAGAAGCATCACAGGAGCTATCCCATAGCAATAACCATGAAGGACTGTCTCAAGAGGGGGTGCCAGGTGTCCATAAGGAACCTGATCCTCTTAGCACAGTGGGCCTACTGCTTGGAAACTTCCACCTCATTGAGCTTAGCTCTACCTTGGACCAGGCAGAACAATGAAAGAGAACCCTCTTCCTTTTAATGGTTCTCCGTTGGCTTCAGCTTACCCATTACCTTGCCTTCCTCCAAACATTTCTCTCTTTCACTTCAACATCCCTAATTCTTTCAGTTGGTCTTCACACAACAATAAGAAGTGCAATCTAATATCCAGGAAGACTCATTGGTCATTTTCCTAAATCACTGTTTCTTTCCCTTGTTCTCAATAGTCTTCCCCAGCCTTCCCTGGACCTTCTGGATTAGAGGGAGGACACATCTGTTCCATGATCTCCTTGTTTCCATCACAGCTCCTGTGTCCCTAAAGCAGAAGGAGTCTGAAGTAGTGTGGCCATATAGCCAGGAAGCGTCTAAGGCAGGATTTGAATTCAGGTCTTCCTGACTCCAAATCCAGCACTGTACCCACATAGTTGCCTCAAAAGTAACCTGCCACTTATGAAATAAGATACAGGTGGCACAGTGGATAGAGTGCTGGCCCTGGAGTCAGGAGGACCAGAGTTCAAATTTGACCTCAGACACTTACTAGGTATGTGACCCTGGGCAAGTCACTTAACCCTGTTTGCTGCAATTCATCATCTGCAAAATGAGCTGGAGAAGAAAATGGCAAACCACTCCAGTATCTTTGCTGAGAAAGCCCCAAATGGAGTCACAGAGATTTAGACCCAACTGAAAAAAAACTGAACGATGAATCTATCTTAATAGAGACTTTGACCTTGGTGAGACCCACAGGTGTTGACTGGATCAATGGGCATGAGCGACATCACAGTTAGTAACTGCCATGGGAAGCATTTCTCAAAGTGCCAGGTCTGGAATAAACTCTGGGCTGGCCTGTATCATTGCTTCAGTCATTCTAAGAGAGAAATCGTGCTCTTAATAGCACTGCCCTGGAAGAGGGACCCAGGAGCTGTGTGGCTGGCAGTAGAGGACAGGAGCTGTCCAGGGGCTCTCTCCTCCTACTCCAGCCACCCTCCACACAGAATTGGTTTTCATTTCCCAGTGGGAGCCATCACATTTTCTGTTTTCCATTGGACTCAAAAGCCAAAGAAATATCCCCTTGTAATCTTAATAGCAAGGAGGGACCTCACAGGCCATTGAATTCACCCCACCCCCTCATTTAACAGAGGAAGAAATTGGTTCCCTTTAAGGTCAAGTAGCTGTTCCAAGGTGACCCAAGGAAGAAGTGGCAGCATTGGGATTTGAACTCAGGTTCTCTGACTCCACAGCCAGTCCTTTTTCCAAGGCACCACAGTGCCTCCCTCCTTACCATGGCAAGGGAGAATCATGGGATAAGGGATATAGAGCTGGAATGAACTTCAAAGGCCAGCTAGTCAAACCCTTCATTTTATAGATGAGGAAACCAAAGCCCAGAGAGGTTAAGTGTTTTGTCCAAGGTCACACGCTAGTAAGTGTTCTCTGACATCCAGAGCAAGTGCTCTTTAAGTAGGGGCAGCTAGGTGGCACAATGGATAGAGCTCTGAGCCTGGAGTCAAGATCTGAGTTCAGATCCTACCTCAAACACTAGCTGGATGACCCTGGACAGGTCACTTTACCTCTGCTTGCCTCAGTTTCCTCAATTGTAAAATGGGGATAAGAACACCACCTACTTCCCAGGGTGGTTGTGAGGAGCAAATGAGACAATTGTAAAGGACTTAGCACAGTGAAGTATGTAGTAGATGCTTAATAAATGCATATTCCTCCCCCAATCTCTTTTCTAGAACTGACCAAAAAAAAAAAAAGAAATTCACGAAAAGAGCTTTTTTGGGTTGTATCAGAGATCTTAGACATGGAGATGTTCCCAGAACTTGCTCTTGGAGAGGGGTTCTTAATCTCATTTGTGTCAAAGACTTCTTTGCTGGGGAAGTAGAGACCAGAAAAGCCTGGTGTGAAAACACTCTGGGTTCAGGCAACTTCTTATTTCAGAGAGGCCGCCTCTGTTACTGGTGGTGTCCTCCTCCTTAAAAAGGGCTAGGGACCCGGAACCCGGTACATTGGCAGTCTTGGCAAACCTAGGAACCCCCTCTCCAAATAATGTATTTTTTTTAATGGATAAAATAAAATGCATAGAATCACAAAGGAAACCATTTATACTGAAATTTTTAAAAAGCCCCTCTTTTTTTCCTCCTCCATCCAAGTTCACAGAACCCTTGAAATCCACCCACGGTCCCCCTGAAACCCCTAGCTAAGAAGCCCTGCCTTAGGGCCTCTCTCCTCTCCTCAGTATCTTGTGGGAGGATAGCCTTGCCTTGCATTTTTTCTTGTTCAGACTTTGTTGACAACCCAAAAGTTGACTCTTCTGTTGGGCATCTTGGTCAGTCATTTGGTTCTAAGTGTGCAGTAGCCCCCTGCCCTGCCCAGAGACCCTGGAGCTTAGCTGTGTGGAGACCTGGCTTAGAGCTTACAGGACTGCTGCTCCCTGGACAATGTCTCTTTAACAAGAGAGTTCATGATCCAGCTTCTTTAAATGGATTTCTGCCTCCAGAAGGGTTGATCAACCTCATTCCTTTAAAAAAATATATTGATTGATTTTTACATGCAATAATTATTTCTTTCCACCTCACTGCCCACCCCCAATTAAACAATAAACAAAAATAATCACAAATTCTCACAATAAATATGCGTAGTTCAACAAAATAAATTTCCTCATTGGCTGCGTATGCATGACTCATTATGGATTTTAATGATATTACAACATTTAAAGGTTTACAAAGTATTTTACATATGTTATCTCATTTGATCCTCACAACAGCTCTTATTGTGAGATAGGTGCTATTATTATCCCCATTTTACACATAAGGAAACTAAGGCTGGAAAGAGCTAGTAAGTGTCTGGGGCAGCATTTGAATTCAGGTCTTCCTAACTTAGCTCCAAGTCCAGCATTGTACCCACTGCAGTACCTAACTGCTTTAAAGTACTAAAGTAGAGGTGGGTGAAGTGATTCATCATCAGTCCTCGGAACTCAAGGTTTATCTCGAGCAGCCCTACTCCTGGAACCACTGTCCCCTTTATATACACCATTCTCTTCCCACCCCCTCTATGGCACAAACTCACACACCCATACCTTTCCCAGCTAGCCTCTTTTGATGATTATATCCCAGCTATCCCACCTACGCCCTTTTGATGGTTATAACCATATGAACTTTGGACCCAGTTTTCTCATCTGTAAAATGGGAGGATAGATTGGATGATCTCCAAGGCTTTTTCTAGCTCTTGCTTTAAGATGTCTGATCCTAAGCATCTAGGGTCTGGGCATCACTCTTGAGTTTTTGAGGGTTTGATGCTTTTGAGTGCCTCATTTCTGGATCACAGTGTGCTGGCTTCTGGGTCCCCAGCCCTCTTGAGGGAGATCACCCCCAGTGACAGAGGCAGCCTTTTTGAAATAAGAAGTTGCCTGAAACCAGAATGTTTACACACAGAGCTTTTCTGCCTTCTCTTTTCCCAGCAAAGCCCAGTGTTGCTACTAAAAGGATAATACCACTTAATGAAAGAAATAATGCAAGAGGAAATCTGTGGGAAATGACAGCTCTGAGCCTCTGAAAGCCAGCCAGGCCTGATCAAAGCAGGGCTAACATTATTTGAAAAGAGACAGAGGGGCAGGCTGGTTTTTATTCGCTGCCACCCCCCTATCCCCCTGCTTTGTCATTTTCTCTTCTCACTTGGCAAGACTTGGTGTGCTAAGGTTGGAGAGATAAGGGAGCTGGGTTAAGGCTTTACCTGATGGCCTCTGAAGAGACAGCAGAAAGCAGAGCTGGAGAATTGTTCACTTGGGGGGGCGGGGGATGAGAAGCCACAAAGTGTTTGGGGGAAATGAGGCAGGGTTGGCTTCTTCACACAGCTTCTTCCTCGGCTCCCTCCAGGAGGACTTCCCACTTTCTTCCTAACACTTCTCAGAACTGGAAAGTAATTCACACGAATGCACACACCTTCTGCACATCCAGCACTGAGCTCCATTCTCCCTCCCACTCGTCTCTCTCCTACTCCCTCTTGGCATCTGGGGTTTAACTTTGCCTTTTCTGGGTGTTGTCTGAGTCTTTTCAAAAACAAACTGCATCGTTTATCCAAAGGAAGCTAGTGGATAGAGTGTTGGGCATGGAGTCAGAAAGACTTATCTTCTTGAGTTCACATCTGGCCTTATTAGCCATGTGACCCTGGGCAAGTCACTTAACCCTGTTTGCCTCAGTCTCCTCATCTGTAAAATGTGCTGGAGAAGGAAATGGCAAACTGCTTCAGCATCTTTGCCAAGAAAACACCAAATGGGGTCACAAAGAGTCATGTATGCGTACATTCTCTCTCTGTCTCTCTGTCCCTCCTCTGCCTCTCTCTCTTTCTGTCTCTTTGTCTCTGTCTCTCTCTTTGTCTCTCCTCTCCCTCTCTCTGTCTCTGTCTCTCTCTTTGTTTCTCCTCTCCCTCTCTCTCTGTCTCTGTCTCTCTCTGTCCCTCTCTCTCTTTCCCTTCCTCCCTCTCCCTTTCCTAAAAGTGATATATGTCCACATCAACACTCTGTGATTTCATTGGTGTCAAAACTTCCTCCACTAATAAAGTTCACAATCCTTATTTAAGTCATCAAGCCTTTATTAAGGGTTTACTATATGCCTAAGAGCTGGCGATATAAAGAATTAGGGATTAGGGACTGGGTCTGTGATTTCACCTGGATAGGGAATTCCCAACAAGGAACTTTATCCACTGATACAAATCTGCAATTCTTAGTCTTTTAGAGTACCCTAGAATATTGAGAGATCAAATGATAGAAAGGCAAAAACACTCCCTACCCTCAAGGAGCTTACATTCTAATGCGGGAGTTTTGTTGTTGTTTCACTTGTGTCTGACTCTTCCCTGACTCTATTTGGGGTTTTCTTGGCAAAGATACTGAGGCAAGCAGGGTTAAGTGACTTGCCCAGGGTCACACAGCTAATAAGTGTCTTGAGACCAATTCTGAACTCAGGAAGATGGGTGCTTCTGACTCTGGGCCTGCCACTCTATCCACTGTGCCACCTAGCTGCCTCAACAATTTATAATTTTGTAGTGAAGTCCTGGGGTTAAGTGATTCTCCACAAGTTCACTGAATGACCTTTGTCCTGGGGTAGGGATGGGGTCAAGACTATACTGACTGAATGATGCAGGTTTATTTAAGCTAGGATCAGAGTCCAGATCAATAAATGAATCAATCAGCAAGTAATTATTAAGTGCCTTCTATGTGCTGGGTGCTGGGCATGCAAATAAAAAGAAGATAGATACTCCTCCCTCAATCAGTAGACATTTATTAAGCACCTTCTATGTGCTAGGCAAGCCCTGAACCTTAGCCTCCATTTTTTTCCTCTTCAATCCATTTCACAAATATAGAGACAGTTTGTCCCAAGAGCTGAACAAAATTGGCATTCTGAACTCAGGGGCTTTGATCTCCCTGAGCAGTAAAGGTGTGGCTTCCCTCTATTTGCAGCCCCACCCCCCCAGTGTCTTGCCTTCCCTTCCCCTCTCTCATAGCACCCAGCCTGCAAGGCCATCCCGGCAACTGAATGATATTGCACCATCATGGCGCCCTATGTGTATCCATGAGCTACTATAGTCCTGAGCCATGTATGAAGGGTTTGCTTCCTCTGAAGCTTGGAAAGAAGTATGGCAGCCCACAGCTTCTCTTATTCTGCATGGGGCCATTAAGTCACCATAGCAAGAGCTGTCCTTGGTCCTCCCCCTGTGCCTTCCCCCTCAGTCAAAATAGACATAAAGAGAAGGGAGCCTTTCTTGGTATTATTGGGTTATTTGGGTCACTGAGGCACTGAGTCTGTCTCTTCGGATGAAAGCACACTGACTTTTCCCTTCCTCCCCCAGACCTCTCTTTGCACCTATCTGTAGTCTGTAGAGACAACAGAATCTCTCTTGGGTGGGGAGTTGTTCACGTGTTCTTCTCCCTGGGCTTCTCTTTCTCTCCTTTCCCATCTGTTCTCCCTAGCCTTTCACACTGGCCTGGGTTATCTATGCTCTGCTCTGATGGATCAGATTAAATTCCAATATCCAGCAATTGTTCAGAGCTGGGTCACCTGCTGGTACTTTTATCTGAGATTAGGGATAATGGATTTCTTTCCTCATGTTAGCTCGGAGTTGGGTTGTTTTTTTTTCCTCTCTTCCCCCCTTCTCTGACCTTTGTCCAACCATACTCAATGCCCAAAAATAGCTCCTTTGTTCAAGCATCTTTCTGTTGGGCCCTACTCTTAACTACTAAACCCAATTTCATGCCTCCTTTCACTGAGGAATCATCCTACATTTTGTTGGAAGTAAACAATGAGACAGTGAAGGAGAGAACCAATGCTCTTCTCCCCCTGTAGAAGAGAGATGGGCTATTGGGAATCTGTCCCTGACTTGAAGAACCTGGAGTTGGGGTGGGGATGAAAGGGAGGTTTGCTGGAGGAATCCCTTCCATAGGCCTATCCTAGGTTGATTGCCTGATATATTTGGTTCACCCTTTGTATGTTACTTTCTTCTGTATATTTAAGTAGCCTCGTAAAGGGAATGCTTGTAGTCAGGAAGACTTGGATTTGAATTCTACCTCTTGACTCTGGGTAACAATAGGCTTATTAGTCTCTTAGCCACTTCTGAACATTAGTTTCTTCATCTGTAAAATGGGCATAATAATACCTGGGGTAGCTTCAAGGAGTTGTGTATCTCAAACAAGATTATATAAACTACTTTGTAAACTGTGAATTTGCCATATAAATGTCCAAGATTCTTATTGTCCTTATTATCATCATCATAGATAGAACAGGATCAGACAATCAAGGGGTACCCACTGACACTAATTCACCTGGATTTTTTTTTCCCCCAACAGCCCTATTACCATATTTAAATGCAAGTATGTTTATTTTAATTAACATTTTAAGTAGCTTAGAGTGCCCTCCTAGACTAGCCTGTTCCATGTGGAGTTTCTTTCTTCCCTTATAGTTTCATGTAGCTAAGATGGTAGTTTTAGATTTTAGCAAGCTTTTAGTTTGCCATGTGTTTGGTTCTGTCCCTTTCTCTCCTCCCTCCCAGCTTTCTCCCGTTACTGGCTCAACAAACTCTCTCCTTTCCCTCTTGTCTTGCTCTGTCCCAAAGAAGTCTCTCCTTCAAAGACCCAGCTAAGGCCAGACTGATTGATGCCTTTGGGCCTGCCCAGGAAACTTTTTTTTGTCTGCTTAAATGCCATCCAAAATAACATTACTTATTGGAAAGGCAGCCGGGGACAGGTCTTGTAGCGTCTGTCTGTCTGGGCAAAAGAGGGATCTGTGTGCTTGTGTGCTCCAGTTGATATTGGTGGCAGCTTAAGGGGGGATGGGATAGTTGGATGTCCAGGAGGGTAGAGGCAAAGTCTTTCTGGGATTCTTCCTTTATGCCTTTGCTTCAGCCAAATAACAGAATCTGGGAGCTCTGGTCCTTGCTCTCATCTAGACTGTCCTCATGCTCTCCAAGGGATGTAGGTACCTTGGGACACTCTCACTGATTATCTCCTTTTAGAAACTTATGACTCAATCATGAAAGACTCAAGGGTTCTTTCTGAGGCTCCCTTTGATATCCATGGCCTCATCTCCTCTGGGCTGAAGTACCCAAAGTAGAGGTGCTAAATGAAGATACTTTGTCTCCTGAGGGTGAAAGCCTATAAGCAAATGCATTAAACCACAAGGCTAGTTGGCCTTCTCTGCCCTCCTGGGCTGGTACTCCAGTTGAATAGATTGCAATCCAATTGGATAGGGCTGCAGTGACATTTGTCTTTGAGGTGTCTTCCAACTGGAAAAAGGCCCTCCATCCCCATCCTTTTCAGGGCAACAAAGTCAGCAGCCTATTATAACAGAGAATAGCTGGTTTTAAAACAGCTCCTTTACCAGTGGTTCTCAGAGAGTCCAGCGGCACACAGCCCAATGATTGTATATGGTACAAAAAGACCCAGCCTCTGCCCTCTGTGGACTCAGGGTCCATGTTAGCCATTCCCAACCTTACTCTGCAGACACCTCAAGTTGTCATTATTTACCTCCATCAAAGTTGTTAAATTCTTCCTAGCATTCAAGTTAGGAATAGGAATTAGACCTATGATTTCACTGGTGTAGGGAACTCCCAGGTGAGGAAATTCCTTCTCCCAATGAAGACTGACACCTTCTCTGTATCTTGTAGTAGAGAGCTGCCTAGAGCACTGAATGTTTAAGGGACTTGCCCAGGATCATGTATCCACTATGTGTTAGATGACGGTCTTGTACCCAGATCTTCCTAGTTCCAAGGCTGGTACTCTGTCTAGTACACCACTTATCTCTAAATAATAATAATAAAGTTCATCCTAATTCACTTCTTTGATAAATAGAACCAAAAACTGATTCCTTGAAAAGACTAACAAAATTGATAAGCCTTTAAGCCAACCTGATTAAAAAGAAAAGGGAAGAAAATAAAATCAACAAAATAGCCAAGAAACATAGTAAAATCACAACAAACCAGAAGTAATCAAAAAGAATTGCAGAGAACCTACTGTGCATAGTTATGCTAACAAAACTGAAGACACAAAAAATAGATTATCTTCACATATAAAATATGCAAACTAACAGAAAATGAAATAGAGATGGTAAATAATCCAAATCACGAAAGGAAATAGTATTAGCAGTTAAAAAAAAAAGTTGGGGAAGGGAAGAACTCCTGATCCCAATAGATTCACAGAAGAATTCTATCAAATTTTTAAAAAATAATACAAATACTAGACAAATTATTCTCAAAAATTGAGAAATAAATATTCTACCAGACTTCTTTTGTCAGGCAAATATAATCTTAGTACCTAAACCAGGAAAGGATAAAGCAAAGAAGGAAAACTATGGATCAATGTCATTACTGAATACCAATTCAAAATTTTAAAATAAAATCCTAATTCATTTTAGGGTGGCACAGATTGCCAACCTTGAAATTAGGAAGGCCTGGATTCAATTCCCACCTCTGATAACTATTGGCTATGTTACTCTAGGCAAGTTATTTAACCTTTCAATTCCCTAGGCAGTTCTCTAAGACTTTTAAGTTGAAGGAAGTTCTGTGACAGGAGTTCCCTATATATATTTGTTGTTGCTTTAGAGGGCAGTTGGGATTAAGTGACTTGCCCAAGGTCACATGGCTAGTTTTTGTGTTAAGTGTCTGAGGCTGGATTTGAACTCAGGTCCTCCTGACTCCAGGGCCTGTGCTCTATTCACTACACCACCTAGCTGCCCCCTGGAGTACCCTATATTAATGAAATCATAGGTCTAGTAATTTCCCTTTCCTATCCCCTCCCCCTGAAAAAAGAACTTTTCAGTTTAATTCACTTTAATTTTTTAAATGAGCAGGTCATACTCACTATACTATGTTCAAGTGGGATAGAGGGGAGGGTTGCAAAATCAGACAAAATCAGAGGGTGTCACACTTCCCAAAAGGTTGAGAATCACTAATATGTTCCTCTAACAAGTTCGTTTCTTGAAAAGTTTTTGTGTGTTCAGTCCTAACCCATGTCTTCCTCCTCTTCTACTATATATATCTATATATCTATATATCTATATATCTATATATCTATATATATATATATATTTGGGGGGGGGGAGATGGAGAAGGGAAGAAGCAAAAACTTCCTTGAATATCTCCTTACTGTTTCCCCTTTTTCTTTGTGCCCAGGTTTTCCGGCAGCAGCATATGGACCAGTGGCAGCGGCAGCAGTGGCAGCAGCAAGAGGATCAGGTAGGGAGGTGTATGGAAGAGGCGGCTACACGGCATACCCCCAGTGTGCAGGGGAAGGTAAAAACTCTGTTGGTATTCTGTGTGGCTGCACCTGTCCAGCACTCCTCTGACCACTGGGTCACATTTTTGGCCAGGGAGCCCAGGGAGGGTTAGGGAAGAGAAGAGTTAAGACTACAGAATGGGGGGCCACAAGGCCTGGGGAATCTCTCAGGGCATATGAAACCAAAACTGCAAACCAGAGAGTAATTTTTTTTTTCCTCTCTCTATCTGTTTCATTTTTCTTTAAGGAAAAAAAAGAATGAAATTGTTTTTGAATTCAGATCCCTCCTTTAGCTGTGGTCATTTTGCCCCCTGACTTTGTATCAGGTTAACAACACTCAACCCTAGCCCTACTTCTCTGACCTTATTAAAGGCTCTGTGACCAAGGTGTGAGAGAGGAAATCCAAAGACCCTTGCCCTTCCCTCATCCAGAAAACAGTAATTCAAACTTATCTATCCATTCCTGATATCCAAAGTAGTGATCTTGGCCCTTCTGCCATCAAGAGATGTGTTTACCTGGCCAGTGGGTTCAGGTACAGCTGGAGTCTCAGGATGGTGTCCTTGGCTGGAGTGAAGCTGTTTTTCCCTCACCAGCCCCTCTTCCCACACCCATTGACCTGAGGCTGAGACCAGGCCAAACATCTCTTATGGTTTGTAACCCCTGGACCTTTCTAATACCTGGGTTTCTCCATTTCCCTTCACTGTCTCATCCTAGCCCTGTGGCCAGCACAGCTAGCTCTATCTGGCCTTAAGGAAAGACACCCAAGCTATCATTTACCCGATGTCCTAAGCTTTCCAAAGCCATTTTAAAAGGTTCAGAGCCAGCTCAAGTTAAGTGCAAAATTTTTACTAGCAGAAGTTCAGTCTGACTGGCTGGGGCTGGAGGAAGCCTGGGATGCCAACTGGAAAGGTTCCCTCTTGGCTCCCTGAAGTTTCCTATCTTGTGCTAAGCATGGGCTCGGCTCCCCTCTGGACATCCAGAGAGAGGCTATATTTTGATGTCCTTACTGGTTCCCAGAGGGCCTTGGCCCCCTCTTGAAACCACTTCAGTGGACATGGTTCGTTCTCTCTCTCTGTCTCTCTCTCTCTCTGTCTCTCTCTCTCTGTCTCTCTCTCTCTCTCTGTCTCTCTCTCTCTCTCTCTCTCTCTCTCTCTC